>NW_008751841.1:576837-593582 GCF_000715545.1 Opisthorchis viverrini
GGAAGATGCGCATTCCTGAGAAGTCTGCACGGCAGAAGTCTCGAAACCACGTTTGAGGTTTGGGATTTCTGGCCCGATAGCAGATGAAATCAAAGGTCAGCACACAGTGGTCGCTACGCCCCAGTGGAGCGTTAATTGTTACCTGATCAACGAAGTGTCTTTCGTTGGTGATGACCAAATCCAAGAGGGATGGTAGTTGGCCTGCGCAGTATCTGATGGGTGCAGCGACATGTTGGGTCCAAGCCCTCTGTTGAACGACTTCAAACAGCGCCACTGCAAAACATCTGCCTGATTCGACGCGCTGGAGCTCAATCCAGGAGGCCTTTGGGGCGTTGAACCTACCTACCAGCGGGAGATGAGTGAAGTGGTAGTTTGGGGAGAGTTGCTCACGGGTTCGTATGAGGAATTGGCCATCTTTACCGGCAAGAAGCTCGAGTTGCTCACGGGTTCGTATGAGGAATTGGCCATCTTTACCGGGACTCAAGAAGCTCCGGTAGACTGCAACTAAAAGGAAAGAATCGGTCCTTCGCAGCGGGATTTGGACACACAATCCATTGCAAAACGGTGCAGGAGTGGTTTCGGAGAAGACAACGATGATTGGTAGGGTCGCATGTAAGTACAGAGCAACCCCACCAGCCCTCCCTTGTTTTGCCTCGGCGCGAAAGGTAAAATAACCCCCTATCAAGATTTCCGCGTCAGAGACATCTGGTGTGAGCCAGGTCTCTGTGAGTACGATTATGGGCGTTTGTCCTAGGCAAGCTGACTTTTTAACATCGCCGAGTTTTTTAAAAGGCTGAGGCAGTTCGTGGACAAGCATTTCAACACTGACTCTGCTGCCTCCGAGGGTGAGGAGCCGAAACTTGAGTGACTACAGTGGTTGACTTACTTAATGGTTGTGCGCCGGGTTTGAGTCTAAGGCTCCAAAATGGCCCCCGGGGAGATGTCGTCTTCTTCTTGTCTTCGTGGGTTTGGGGTTGCTTTCCGCTTGCGCGGTATTTTTCGTTTCGTGGGAGCCCGGTTTGCTCGGGCCTTGTAACGTTGGAGGAAGAAGTCTTTTCCCCCGTGGGCGAAAATTTCGACCGTTGCTGTTTGTAGCCCTTTCAGCACCCCCGTTTTGGCGACCAGGTTTGCTGTTGATCGAAGATTTGCTGCAAGCTTTCGCCTTCCTGGATTCTTGGGTGCTTTTGGCGCGGTTTGACCGGAAAAGTGTCTCTGTGAGGCCCCGAGCGCTGAGTGGCGGCATCGAGAAGTAATGATTTTGGTGGCGCTCCCAAGATTCTCGTTTTTGCGGGGGCTGCACTTTGAAGCCAGCCAGCAATTTTCTAATCTGGCGAGTTTTATATAGCTTTTTTGGTTGCAGTCGCTCTTCTTCCGTGTTTGTGTGCGCATCCGATCCGCCGGTGATCAGCGTGGCCAAATGGATGTACGAGGGATTTTCTGGATGGCTGTAGTCACGTTTACGGCTTAGGATGTCGGGTCCTGTGCGACGGTTGTGTACACAAGCAGAGAGGCCACTTTTGACGGCGTTGAGCTAGAGAGTGGCTTCGCTGCTTGTCCCCGCACACCTGACCCAGTCCATTTCGGAGGCTGTGGCTTTGTCAGGGAGTGCATGGCTGCAGCTGTGTCGTCTATTACGCAGACAAGAGTTGCTAGCCCCACGTACATTGAGCGCTGCTTGCATGTCAGGTTTGCCCCCTCCAGGGCATCATTGCTGTATCATCCGTTATGTTGACAATGAAATTCCCCACGTTTATTATGCCCCCAGTTGTAACCCCCGCCCCATTTTTGTGTTTAGTGTGTATATATGAACTGACGTTTGTTTGTCCCTACCACTTCACCCATTTGGCCTTGAGGTCATCCGGCCATTTGTATCTGACTTTGCACGTGTGACTGTCGCACGTTGGAGCCTGTTTGCTCCCTTGCTTTGCACTTTTGAAGTCCAAGCGGACTGTTTGTTTTGGACGCGTATCTACTGTCGAGGTTTGTACAAATTGTGAATTTCTCTTACCCTAATAGTACCGTATAGAAACCCAGCTCCGACTTTGTTTTGCCTACCCGGAGGTTCTGGTATTACGCGTCACTCGAAGATACCGTTCGACCGTTACAGTACTCGACATCTTACGTCGTCTTGTTTGAAGGAAAGATGTCAACCTTTGGAACAACTGTGAAGGAAACCGGATCCAAGGACACGGAAACGATTGAAGCTGCGGAGGAAACAGTTGCAATGCAGTTTGCTTCGCGCCCTGGTTCTTGTAAGTCACTTTGTGCTTCTAGTCGTAAAGGTAGTGTAGCTATGAAAGCTTTAAGGATTGCTCAGCTCCAGGAGTACCGGGTTAAGCGGGAGGTCGAACTCCAGCGGGCTCTCTTAGAGGCGCATAGCAAAACTGAGTTAGCCAAAATTGAGCTAGAGGCCGAAGAGGACTCACCAGATGAAGTCTGGGAACCAGTGGCCCTAAATGAACGATTAGCGGGGTACGTGAAGCAATGTCAGACAGGTGAAAGACCATTAAGATATGCTGATGATATCAGAGGGCCAGAACCAGCCATCTCCGTCACTCCAGCATCAGCCACTATGGACCTACCAAAGGTGGAACTATCATACTTTGATGGTAATCCGTGTCATTACTGGAGGTTCACCCGCCAATTTGAGTTATATATTGAGAGCAAGGTGCAGGACGCCGGTCAGAGGCTCCTTTATCTGATCCACTACTGTCAAGGCGACGCGAAAGCGGCCATTGAAGAATGTGTGATGCTTCCGCCGGAAGTAGCATACTCCAGGGCACGGGAGATTTTACGCAATCTCTTTGGCCAGCCTCATATTATCGCTCGCTGTCTACTAGAAAGCCTGTTTCGTTTTGCACGACAGACCACTGGAGCAGCCAAGTCCTTGTCGGACTTGTGTATAAAAATGCGCAGTTGCGAAATTGCGCTGACGCAAATGTGTTACGTCTCAGACTTGCACTCACTAGCGGTTGTAGAGAGAATTGTGCGTTCTCTTCCTTCGCCATTGCAGCACAAATGGGCTGAGGTGGCAGATAAGATATCTGTGAGTGGCCGGGATCCAACGTTCACAGACTTGACGGAGTTTGTGAACACGCGCTCTCGTGTTGCAAGGAGTCGGTTCGGGCAACTGGCTCGAGATGGGGACGTAAGACGCCCCCCTGTAACACCGACTTCTACCAACCAAGCCCCTAAACGGGACGGTTATGCCAATTTCCTAGCCAACATCAGACAAGACGCAGACGGTCGTCCAAGTGCTTGCGCATTATGTTTACAGCCCCACTCAATTTCTAGTTGCCAGCAGTTTTTGTCTATGAAAGTTCCTGACAGGTGGAAATGCATACGAGAACATAATGCCTGCTTTGCCTGTTTAGGAGACTCCCACATGGCCAAGGATTGCAAGCTAGTAGTTCGATGTGGCCAACCGGGTTGCAGGGGACGACATCATAGTTTGTTACATACATCACAACCCAGAAACAAAGGTTCGACGTCCTCAGAGCCGGAGGTTTTGTGTGCCTTAACTCAAGGTAGTCGACTTCCGGCACGCTTAGGAGTTATTCCTATCAAGCTGGACAGTCCTGCAGGAAAGGTGACAACGTATGCATTTTTAGATGCTGGGTCCGACATAACGCTGGTAAGGCGGGACCTTTTGGTGAAAAATGGGGTCAGGCTGCTACCCACGTCTATGGTTATTGATACCCTGGGTGGTTCCATGGGATGCACATCGGAAGCTAATGATATCAGGCTTTTATCAATGGATGAAAGCCAGTCGATAGATGTTGACAAGGCATTCGTCGTTGACAGCTTACCTATGCGAGCTGTCCCATCCATCAAAGAAGCGGCTCGCAAGTGGCCTCACCTTAAGGAAGTTACCTTCGACGAACTGACTGAAGACGATGTGGGAATCCTTATTGGTTGTGACGTATCCGAAGCGCACTGGGTCTTCGACCAGCGCCTGGGGGGTAAAAAACAGCCGTTTGCTGTGAAAACTTTACTAGGTTGGATGCTCCTTGGTCCGATGAAAAACGGAACGAAGCAGAAGGTCGTCAGTCATTGTATAACCGGGTGTAGTCAGGGCATCCAGGAGCATTTGCAGCGACTGTACAACTCGGAATTCGCAGACACTTCAGCATCGAACACTAGTCTCTCTTTAGAGGATCAAAGAGCACTGTTGATAGCGGAGACTAGTGCAGTGCGAGTAAGTGGGCATTATCAGCTACCGCTCCCATGGAAAGATAACGCACTTACCCTACCCGATAACTTCCAGGTGGCTAGAAAACGTCTAGATAATCTGAAAACTAGACTGTGCAAGGATCGTGTTTTACACGGAAAGTACGATAAGGTGCTTCGCGCATACCTGGAGAAAGGATACATTGAACGGGTGGCGGATGCCCCCACATTGTCATTAAATTCAAAGCAGTGGTATCTCCCACATCATCCGGTTATTAACCCAAAAAAGCCAGAAAAGATTCGGATCGTATTTGACTGCGCTGCCAAATGTCATGGTGTGTCCCTAAACGACCACCTGTATCAGGGCCCTGATTTAACCGCAAAGCTTGTGAATGTTATGCTGGGCTTCCGTTTAGAGCAAGTTGCTGTGGCAGCCGATATTGAAGAGATGTTCCTACAGGTCAAGGTTGATCCCTGTGATAGAGGTGCTCTGAAATTCCTCTGGTGGGAAAACTATGAGTTCTTTGGAGAACCTACTGAATTTCAATGGACATCTCACCCGTTTGGGGCCACCTCCTCCCCTTTCTGTGCAACGTTCGCCCTACGAAAGACCGTTGAGGACTTCGGCTCAAGTTATGCCGCCTCAACCTGCAGCGCAATAGACCACAATCTATATGTTGATGACTGCTTAAAGTCATTTCCGGACTCTGTAACAGCTAAGTGCTTCGTTAACGAGATAAGTGCTTTGCTCTCAAAGGGAGGTTTCCGCATGAGGAACTGGTCTTCCAACGATCGTGAGGTATTGTCAGTCATTGACCCAACGGAACTCACGCCCGGGGTAAGAAATTTAACTACGGACCCATTGCCAATGGAGCGTGCCCTAGGAGTGCAGTGGGATACGGAATCTGATACACTTGTGATCGCTTTTAATTTACCGTCGAAACCGCCAACACGCAGAGGCGTTCTCTCCTGCGTATCTTCACTGTATGATCCCCTGGGCTTTGTTTCTCCGTGGTTAGTACCAGGCAAGTGTCTACTGCAATCCCTGTGCAAAAGTGGACTTGGTTGGGACGAGCCGTTAAATGACACCGATCTCACTCGCTGGGATAATTGGTTGTCTAACCTTCGTAGCCTCCATAACTTGCGATTTCCTCGATGCATAAAACCTAGAGAGGTTGGTGGTACTCCACACGCCGAACTTCATGTATTTTGTGATGCATCGGAGACCGCATATAGTGTTGTGGCATATGCCCGCTTCATGGGGGACACTGAAGTTTCTGGCTGTTCGCTTGTATTCTCGAAGGCGCGGGTGGCCCCCCTCAAGTCCGTTTCGGTACCAAGATTGGAGTTAACAGCTGCCTGTTTGGCAGTCCGAGTAGCAGATTTAATCGGAGCAAGTACGAAAGACTACTTCCAACGTACTGTGTTTTGGACGGACTCCATGATTGTTCTGTACTACATCCACAACGTATCTTCTAGATTTTGTACCTTTGTTGCAAATCGCCTAACAGTCATTCGTGATATGTCATCACCCACTCAATGGAGACACGTGTCATCGGAGTACAATCCAGCTGACATAGCCTCTCGAGGGACATATAACCTCGGTCCACTGCGTAGATGGTTAACGGGACCCAGATTTCTACTCGAGCTAGAGAGTGAATGGCCTCCACAGCCTCGGTTGACGCAGCCCGATGGTGTCGAACTGAAGAGCCTTGTAGCACAGGTTAACCGATTGGAGGGAAATGACGTTATGTGCCAACTAATGTCTCGGTTCTCTTGTTGGATGAAGTTACAGAAGGTCGTGGCTTGGTTACTGCGTTACAGGCAATATCTGTTGATTAAGATGGGCAGAGCGAAGAAAGAGGCTTTACCTTCCGGTGTTATCAGAGTATCCGAACTCCGCCAAGCACGTAATTGTTTGATAAAGATGGTGCAATCTGCTCACTTTGCACGAGAGCTGCATCAGATTAACGCTCCTGTACTGGATGCAAAGCGTTCCCGCAATCGGACTCAAAACGGCAGCTTACAAAAATTGTCACCTGTTTTGGTTGATGGCATTTTGTGCGTGGGGGGCAGACTTAGTTACTCGAACTACAGTCAGTCAGTAAAGCATCCAGCTCTTCTTCCAAACCGACATCCTATTACCGCCTTAATCATACGTCATTTTCATGAAGTGGAAGGGCACTGTGGAGTAGCGCATGTCTTGGCCTCTATTCGACAGAGATATTGGATTATCAGAGGGACCGGTGCCGTTAAACGTGTGATTGGTGCATGCTCTTTATGCAGACGCCGGTCCGCACAGCTCAGTAAACAAATGATGGCTCCATTACCACCAGACAGAGTAGAAGGGGGTTGGTGCCCCTTCGAGTGTGTGGGAGTGGACTACTTCGGACCTTTTAAAACCAAACGCGGCCGTTCACAGGAAAAACGCTACGGCTGTATCTTTAGCTGTCTGAAAACTAGAGCAGTCCATTTGGAGATGGCTGGCAACCTGTCGACAGATTCATTCCTACAATGTTTGATGCGCTTCGTTGGTAGACGTGGTAAGCCCACCGATATATACAGTGATAATGGTACGAACTTTGTTGGCGCACTGAGGGAATTTCGGGATGATATAAAGCTCTGGAGCCTGAGCAAAATATCAGACCGACTTTTGACTATGGATATACAGTGGCACTTCAATCCACCAGCAGCTAGCCATCGTGGCGGTGTGTGGGAGCGTATAATCAGGTCGGTACGACGTATACTTTTATGTATATGTAGGGAACAGTGTTTGACCGATGAACAACTGAACACGCTTCTCATACAGGCCGAACGGATTCTCAATAACAGGCCTATAGTCCCGCTATCATCAGACAGCAACGATTTGGAGCCGCTTACTCCAAACAGTTTGTTGCTGATGCAGTGCTGTCCTGCGGTACCCGGTCGCGACGGCTTGGCTTCGCGATACCATGCCGGTTGGAAACAGGTCAATTATCTTGCTGGCGTATTCTGGCGTCGTTGGATAAGGGAATATCTGCCAACGTTGCAGATGCGTACCAAGTGGCTCAGAGCAACTCAAGAATTGAAACGAGGGGACTTAGTTCTGGTTTCTGGTGAGGACCTGCCTCGTGAGAAATGGCCTCTAGGGGTAGTAGATAGTTGTGAGGCGAGCCCTGATGGCTTAGTAAGAACCCTGCATGTTAGAACGGCGGGCGGCGTTCTTAAGAGAGATATTAGAAAGGTGTGTTTACTGGAGGGACGCGAATAGGCTTGTACACCATCGAAGTCGGCACTTGTGGCAGGAGTGGACTCGGACCATTCGTGTCGGTGGCTGATGGGGTACCGTAGATTGGAGCTGAGCGTAGGTAGTAGGCAAGAACCGGGGCGCCCGCTGTATCAACGTGGAGAATTTGGCGGGCGGTGTATCATCCGTTATGTTGACAATGAAATTCCCCACGTTTATTATGCCCCCATTTGTAACCCCCGCCCCATTTTTGTGTTTAGTGTGTATATATGAACTGACGTTTGTTTGTCCTTACCACTTCACCCATTTGGCCTTGAGGTCATCCGGCCATTTGTATCTGACTTTGCACGTGTGACTGTCGCACGTTGGAGCCTGTTTGCTCCCTTGCTTTGCACTTTTGAAGTCCAAGCGGACTGTTTGTTTTGGACGCGTATCTACTGTCGAGGTTTGTACAAATTGTGAATTTCTCTTACCCTAATAGTACCGTATAGAAACCCAGCTCCGACTTTGTTTTGCCTACCCGGAGGTTCTGGTATTACGCGTCACTCGAAGATACCGTTCGACCGTTACACCTGCCTTTGGTGGGCGAGAGGTGGGTGGTGGTCGAATAAAAATTGCTGTTCGGAAACACATTTGGTTTCGTCTGCCTGCTTTCGGGAGCACAAGGGGATACGACCACAGTAGGCTTGGTCACGGGTCTAGGGTTGGCTGAATTGGTGCCCAGCTGCAGCCTGTTTCGTGCCCCCACCCGCGACCTGCTGTGGCAGAGCTTTTTCGCGTCTAGAGGGCGATACTCGGATAAACGCCTAATCATTGGGTTGGTCATTTGAATGCTGCCAGCCCGCTCCAGGATCTTCTGTACGTCAGATGGGGAAGAAAGAGTGAACAGAAGTACAAGAGTTTGTTTGCTTCCCTTTTGGCGTGATCATTCTGCATGAAGCGATTGATCAGGCTTGGTGAGGACATTGTTAAAGACTGATTGTGCCAGCTTTACTGGCGTGATTTTTCCGGAGAATGAGACCTAGATTACCGATCGGTTTTTCCTTAGGCGTCTGTCCACTAGAGACGCTTTCGCAGCCTTTATAGCCGCGTCAGAGAGTTGTATTACCGTCTTCGCATCCAGATGTCCCGGTGAAGATAATGCGAGGTACTCGTTCAGCGAAGAAAGTTCCTTGTCAACTTTTGTTAAAGTCGCTGCATTCTTAGTGTCCAAATCCTACAGTGCCTTAGAAAGACGCTACAATTTCGCGTTGAGTATCCCAATCGAAGTGGAACACTGACATCAGTCTTTTGAATCTGCAGCGGGGATTGGATACCGTTTTTCGAGGCTCTCCTCTTAGCTGCGGTATACATTGCACCCTTAACGTAGAGGCAGCTGGCGCAGACAAACGGTTCAGGAGAGCTAGCTAGTCAGTTTGTCTGGTTGTCCTGTAAACCCGTGTAATTGAGGTGCCATCAGGTCTTGCAGATGTGGCATTGCATACTGTGTTTGACGTTCGACGGGCAGCCTTTTCGCCCACATCTGTGGTGGTCCATCAAAGGCTGCAGAGGGCAATCGGTATAAATTGATGTCATGTTTAGGACTAGATATAAAATAGGGAGTGTGCGCAAAACATCAAAGGTTATCTCTCAGATGGTTTGTTAGAGTAATGAAATTCAACAACAACTCATGTGTGCTCTGTGAATAGATTGAACAACGAAAAAACACTTTCACAAATTTGCGCGAGGGAAAAATGAAACCGATTTCGAATGTACCGCGCGTAGTAGAACTAGCGGTCCGCTGTAGCGGTCCAGTGTGGAATCTTTCCTTGAATCCTGCAAGATTCGTAGCTGCGAAGCAGCGAAATTTGTGATACCACGTCAAACGCTCTTGAGAGTCTTATAGGCCTGTAGCGCCCAGGCGATAGCCGGTCACCAGTTTTTTTTATTTTCGAGTGGCAATCGCTTCTTCCCAAGCAGAGGAAAGGTGGCCTTCGTCAAGCAACTGACGAAACACCAGATAGGAATGATTTGCTAGTGTAGACGACGTTTCACCAAGGCTTCTTGGATCAACATCGTCGGGCCCCAGCGCGAGAATGGGTTGATATTGTGCGGAGGCTGTTGAATGTTCTCCATCGCGACTTGTACACAATTTCCTGGATATCAATTAAAACACGATTAAACAAAGTTGTAGTGGCATATTCACCAGGTGTTTAATAAATCCCTCGTGCACAATTCCCGGTCGGTGTCCGCGCTGAAACCTTGTTGTTACTGTTGAAAACTTAACCTCACTACTTTCTCACTCAGTCCAGTTGTCGATAACGAGGAGCCCTGTGTTAGTAGTGTTCTCTTTTTTTAACAACCAAATCACTTGTTAATCCAGAAGGTAAGAGACACTAATGAAGCCCGTGTTTTGAGAGCGTGAGTTTACAACGTCTAGGTGCACTTCAATCAAGTCGAATACAATACCAAAAATATAAAAGATCAAAGGGACAATTTATAGTTCTGAGTGTAAGTTGACGCAATGGGTGTTTCAAATTAGCAGGCGTGACCCAAGGCCTGCGGGTTTGTCCATTGGCCTCATCTGTCACACTACAATCGAAACCACTACAACTATCTTGTCTCATTTACTCACTTGTTACCCCACCCCATTTGTATTAAACGTTAAGCTTTTCTCTCTGTTATTGCACTCTATCCTATCGGATGTCTCCTCTCGCATTGGAACCACTACAACTATCTTGTCTCATTTACTCACTTGTTACCCCACCCCATTTGTATTAAACGTTAAGCTTTTCTCTCTGTTATTGCACTCTATCCTATCGGATGTCTCCTCAAGCTCGCATTGGCTTTAGGAATCTCTAAACCGACCAAAAAACTATCTGCAATCTTACGTAAGTTTCGTTCTGCCTCTGAGGATTCCCTCTGTCAACCAAAAATATCCCGTTGCTCACAGGATCGCACATCCCGGCGTACTCACCTCAAAAGAAACATCCGTTACAGGGCTGTCCAGAAACCGAAGTACTTCATTGTAGTGATGGTATGGCACTGCTATACCTAATTGTATATCACACACGCAAATATCCTCTTCCTTCCCTTGACTGTATCCTATCGCCCACTCGTTCAATTACCCGCAACTACGAACGAACTCACGCTTCGTTCTAACTGTAAAATTATGATGATGTCTGAGGGTACGCCACCCACCACTTGGGAACAAACGCCATCATGATAACGTAAAAATTTGTGAGTACAAAGTGCACACCAAATGGCTTTGGTTAGCTCATTCAAAAAAACCTGCATCTTCTCCTCCTATGTGAAGCTAAAGACAATATTTGCATGCTGTAGATCGAAGGGATTTTTATCAAAAGATGTTTGATTTTTTGATGCTTCCATCTCGTCGGTCAAGTAAGGAATCAAGTAGGACTAGAGAGAGGGTGACTTCGAATGACACCGTTTTGTGTGCGGAAGTTTTCGGAGTCTTCTGAAATTTTCCGTAAGGTATCCGCTTCTTCCGCACCCCATGCCCTCGACGATGCAAAAACTGCATGGTTGACATCCCTGACTTCAACTGCATGCCCTCTTACCAAAAACACTCCCTCCACATAATGAGCCTCATAATCCGCCTTCTGCAACGCAGTAAGGGAAAACTAATTTGGAGGCAATATTTGTCGGACGTCTGTATTTCCGGCCCGAGCTTGCCTGGTTGTGGCTTCCGAGCGATCCCCCTATAAATAGAAAAACTCACTCATAGAAGTGCAAAAAATGCTAACAGTTGGTATCCAAATAAACACAATAGGAGGCCTAACAGGCAACTGGTTTTGCGTAGCTCCAAGCTTTTTGGACCCTATTCTGTGGTCAACTCATCGTGCCAACACGCAACACAACAAGATATCTCTGATTTCATGTCTCTGCAAGCTCTGGGGTACCTCACAATATAGCCAATCCTCATAATCACCTATGCCAACTCCAGCTTGCATGGAATGCACACCCATTGTCTGCACCCGAATATCGATCATCCAAGCTTTTTGGACCCTATTCTGTGGTCAACTCATCGTGCCAACACGCAACACAACAAGATATCTCTGATTTCATGTCTCTGCAAGCTCTGGGGTACCTCACAATATAGCCAATCCTCATAATCACCTATGCCAACTCCAGCTTGCATGGAATGCACACCCATTGCACGCACCCGAATATCGATCATCGTTTTCGAAATCGGGCAGTGTCGCCTCAATGGAGCACTTGAAAAATTGCGACAACTTTTGACTGCCCGTTATTTTGGGCGGTATTCTTGCTCACATCAGAGTGATTTCTAGCGGACTTTTTGACACTGTCCTACCTTGGGCCCCTAATTAAACACATTTGTATAAATCCCCCGTTTGAATTGGCATCATTGAACCACGGTGAAGCCCCGATGAACCCAAGAATATTCTAACTAAAATAACAACTTCAAAAGGCTCATACAAGTTGTTTATGTACAGGGCTGTTCACGAAACCAAGTATGGCATCGAGTTGACAGTACCGTGACTACCCGTAGTCACGTGACTGCCCATAGTCCACCATAAACCCTAGTATTTCCAGACGGGCGTGCTGCGAGCAACCACAAGACCGTCCTTGCCATGTTACTTTATGCATGGGATTTAAAGTAGCGGCCATCTAAATGCGCCGTCTACTTGTTCTGTCTACAGACCCAATAGTCCAAATAGCGATCCTTTCAGTGGGTCGGTATATGAGAGAAGTCCAAACCCTGCCATGCGTCAGATGCAACGTGTGATGAACATCATAAATAAACAACAACTTACCCGATGTGACGAGTTCCTTGGCTTCGGTAGAACGCTTGCCTCAAAGATAGCATTTTTCATACGCAGGCCGCAAATGGCCGCTTCATTTTGAGTTTACGCGCGCGTAAACGACCTGACTGTTGTCCGGAGTTTTGCGATTATTTCCAAATCCAACAGAGAAGGAAACACATGAAGAAACCAGGTTTTTCACAGACTTTTCCATCGTTTTAACAGAGACAAAGAGAAAAAACCACCAGCAGCCATTAAAAGGCGAATTTCGAGCCCGCAGCATACCCCGAGTTCGTTTGAAAAACTACTAATAAAACTTCGGTCAAATGTGGAGATTCAAGGGGCCCGAATATATACCATCAAACAGTGAAAATATTATGTTGAAGCTTTTCTCCTTCAAGCTACGGTTGCAGAGAAATTTCGGTGTGCGTTCAAGGCTCGACGTTTTTGTTTCAAAAATATGGTCTTAATTGGATTTAAGTAGATTCACTGGCGTCGCTGTTGTAGTCAAGCCAGCTATGAAGAATAGATTTGGTGGAAGAATAGTGCGGATGCATAGGAGCAAACAAACACCGCGAATGATATCGAACTTGTGGAGGAAGTAAACCAAAATCACAACAGGGACGCAGATAGGTTTAATCCGACGAAAGGTTCAGTGGGCTTGAAGAAAGGCTTCCTAGAATCGGTTTGGACTGGGTGGAAAATTTGTTCGTATTTTCTATTACGGCTTTCAGTGAACGGCTGATGACGGTCGAGGGTAGGAAAAAAATAGTTGCGGGGGTGCAATTAGACTGGGTATGGCAGTTCCATGCCATCGTTGAACTGATATATTTCGGTTTCTGGACAGCCCCGTAACAGTCGTCAAGGGTATCGCTATTTGGTGTGAGATATGCACTTCCGTGTCGGGTTCATCTGGGTTAGACAAGGAGATTGACACAGAGAGTCAGGCCAGTGCAGAGGCACGGATAATCTCAATTCATTTGGAGGACCATGTCAGTGCAGACTGGGGACCACTCAGATTAAGTGAATAGTTGTACGGGACGTTTGGAGTAAGTACAGCCGAAGCTTGAAGTCCTACTCAGCAGTTGCGACAAATAACCAAGGTACGTGACACTGCGTACAGTTATCATGATAAAGGGCAATGGAATACCTCGATTTCCTACAATGTTATTGAGCTTTTAGCCATACTGCAGCTAACGCTTGCGAATATTTCCGATGGAAAAGAAAATGTCGTGTTTGAAATGCTCAAGCAGATGTCTAGAAGCGCTGTTTATGTTCGAACTGGTTGCGCATAGCTGAGAATACGGTTCATCCACGAAGGTGAATAACTGCATATAAACTATACAATGCAGATTTGTCTACCACTACAGCAATGATCAAAAGGTGAGCCTCCCAGACAACTGTGTTTTGTTAAATTTCGCAGAACGACTTAATTTGGGTTGTCACATCCGATGAGTATAACGCATACAAAGGTTGTTAAACCATTTGCTCGACGGAATTTGCGTTATATGATATGTATACGATAATTTTCGTTTAAGTTACACCGCTGAACGCCGAAATATGCCAGGGTTTTATAAAGTGTTAATTGTTATTTAATTAATTAATTAATTGTTAATTGGTACGCACATGCGACTGTGCAGTTGGCTACCTTGTAATTTCCCTCACTTGAACAAACTGGTGTGGGCGACATGTCACCCGTGTGTGTGGCAAGCTATTGAAGTAATATCTAGCAGTCATATTTTTGGCTTATTTATCAATTGACTCCATCTGCCGGCTAATTGTCCGGCCGGCAGAAAAGCCGGACAAATAACACAGCACAATCATATCAAACAGAAATTCAAAACGGAAAGGTTGCCTGGGGCAAGTTGACTATAAACATGATGTAATGACGTAATCCTCTTATTTTTAGTCCCCAAACTTCAACGTTGATTGGGTGATGACAGCCGTGGATAAGAGCCAGACCCGAGGCAGATATGACCGGGCAAAAAGGTGGGCGTCAGCTTTTTTGAACAGCTCGTTTTTTGCTTCCGCTAGGAACCCTGGTACCGGATGAGAATACAGCGCTTTTGAATCCGTGCTACTGTAGTCACACCAAGCAAGTACGGAGTGGTAGGCCAGGTCAGGGAAACGGTACTAAATACGTCAGCTTAAAAGGCTTCCGAATGGAAAGATTGGCTGGGTCGAATGCCTCAGTGACACGATGCCGATTACGAATGAGCGTAACACACCTTGATAGATAAACTTGCACCGGCGTACGAGCAAGCAGATACGCCCCCTACCTCCAGGATTACGCCTCAGGCATCAAAAGCTTCTGGCTTCCATAAGCGGACGAGCTGGATTTGAACTATGCGCGGTCTTGAAAATCAAAAAACTCAGTTGCAACAGGTGTCGTGAGCAGAGGGCAACCAAATGCTAAATATTCTCCTAGTCTTTCACTTTTCCATTTCGCAAATAATAACGTCCAAAACGTTTCTCAAAATCGACATGTCGATCTTAGGTATACTGCCTTCTTGGTACTTCGGGCAGCTCAATTCCTGGGGGCCCACAGCAACCGGTGTGCTGATCTAATGATTTCCACGTAATCAACATGATGGATGACAATCCTGAACATGCCATTACAAGGAGACTTATATATTACCGCCAATCCCGGTCTACTCCTACTGCCAACCTTGTTTCCCAAGTCTCTACGCCCCTTCTTCTTTAACAGCTATTTCGTTTTACCACTGTGAAATTTTCGTGTTGTTTACGCGGACGTTAACCGCGTTCCATGTAATTGCCTGGTCACCAGCTGATCACCTGTGTCACGAAGTAAGGAAGGGCTACCCTCCCCAGCCATATGTGCTAGTAGTCGCCGCTGATTTGTGATCATTCCCAAGAGCTCACAAAGCGGAATGCCAGTATACCGATCTTCAACAACCAAGCGACGATTGTCAGGTTTATTCTCAGACCTTCACCAATAGCCCGGTACCATTTCCGCCTTTCCGGTTTTCAAACCATAGATTTCCATTTCTCACCTATACTTACCCTAATTTCACATGTTTCCTCCATTCACACTACTGTATACCAGTGCTCCAATTGTGTCTTTACGATAAGAGGCTGTCTATCTCCATCTTTGAAGGAGAATATCATTGAGCGAAATATTAGCTGCGTAAGTTCAAGCGCCCCATCGATGCCAACTGCTGTCTAGACTAAAAAACACTATGTCATAACAGCATAAGTATCCATTATTACCTGAACAATTTACGCTTTTGAGTATAGTCTGCGTGCGCTGTTTCACACGTATACTTCACTTGAGTCCGTCACCTTTGGGCCTCAGCAAAGCACAAAGAAACACTCTAATGCATCTACGTACCAAATTCGGTTGCCTGCGCATTTCAGCAGTCTGGTGCTCAAGCCCTTTGATATGAGGGAAGTAAGTAGTGTGTTCTTCAACCACAACCACTGCATGTTGGAGTAACTTCGCTTGTCAAACCTCTGCTACACGCAAAATGGCCAAAACCTGCTTCTAAATACCAACCACCAAATGAATCATTTATAAAATCCAACTCAACGAAACAGCAAATTGAAACATAATTCACAAACGGAGTCTACTAAATAAATTCCAAGAAAGAATACGTAACCCTTACCCCCAGAAGATGATCAATTCCTCATACGAACCCGTGAGCAACTCTCCCCAAACTACCACTTCACTCATCTCCCGCTGGTAGGTGACTTCAACGCTCCAAAGGCCTCCTGGATGGAGCTCCAGGGAGCCGACTCAAGCGTACTTTTTGCAACGGCGCTGATTGAAGCTATCAAACAGCGTGCTTGGACTCATGTCGTTGCACCCACCAGATACCGCCCAGGCCAACTACCATCCCTCCTGGATTTGGTCGTCACCAACGAAAGACATTTCACTGATCAGGTAACAATTACCGCTCCACTGGGACATAGCGACCACTGTGTGCTGACCTTTGATTTCATCTGCTATTGGGCCAGAAATCCCGAACCTCAAACGCGGTTTCGAGACTTCTGCCGTGCAGACTTCTCAGGAATGCGCATCTTTCTTCAACGAGTCACACTGGGACCAGCTCCAGTGGAGGAACTATAAAGGAACATTGTCCAGAAAGTTCACGGGGCTGACGCGACGTTCGTCCCAGCACGCACTCGAATGAACCGCGGACTGCCAAAAGGGCCTCGGCGACTTCTGGAAGAAAGGTCCCAACTCTTTCAAAAAGTCGACTACAGGAGATGCAGAAGATTCACGGATTCACGGATTCACGGATTGATACACAGGATCGAGGCTTTTGCCCAAGTTTCCCGGGTCGGTTTTGTTCTTGTCAGTCAGTCGCTGTCGTTCACCCGAAAAGCACAAGTGAAAAAAGGGTGTAGCACTGCTCTTTATGTTCTCAGCGCGGGGCAGTATGCTCGCCAGCGCGAGGATTTGCATAAATAAATGTCCAATAGTGCTTTAAATTGGGTTCGAGAAGCAGCGTGTACAACAGTCGGAGGAAGGTCATTCCACGCAGCTACTACCCGATATGAAAAAAAGTTTTGTCTAACGGATGTGTGTGCCCTGAGCTTGAAGATTTTCTTACTATGTC
>NW_008751841.1:593930-616784 GCF_000715545.1 Opisthorchis viverrini
CATGCCCGTGTTTATGGACAGCTTAACCCAGGCCAAGGACGAAGGTTTCCTGTGGGATGCCATATTGTTCGACCGCTTAAAAGCACTTGATAGGGTCTCACACGTCCCGCTGCTCCACAAATTCGAGTCTTACGGGATTCAGGGGAAAATCCTTCGCTGGATCAAGGCGTTCCTATCAGACAGATCATTGCGAGTGAGAAGAGGCTCGATCTACTCTTCTCCGGCGTCGGTCTCCATTATAGTTCCTCAAGGCCCCGTCCTGGGACCAGTGCTACTCCTGATCTATGTCAACGACCTTCCTGATGTTCTTGCAAGTCCATGTCTACTTTTTTCGGACGACAGTGCCCTCCAAATGGATGTAGACGCTGCAAAGCACTGGTAATTGGAAGAGCACCTTCCTCTGAGCGACGAAAAGTGCGTCCATATGTCCCCTGGGAGGAGACTCAGCGAATGCCTTTGTTATGCATGCTGAGGAAGGACCAGAAAACATCATGAGGATAGATGCCAAAAAGGATTTGGGCATCTGGGTCTCCTCAAACTTGTACTTTTCACTGCACCATGAGGAATCGGCCCAAAAGGCACTCGCCATTTTACGGATGATCCGACGCACCGTCTCCCGTATTACTCGCATAGACTTCCAAATACTCTATGGGGCCTACGTCAGACCGCTCCTGGAGTACGCCATCTAGGTTGTCTACTCAGGACGCACGAAAGACGTCACCCTCATTGAGCGTGTCCAGCGGGCCGCCACGAGACTGGTTGCCGGCCTCAAATCCGTGGACTACGAAACGCGACCCGCGGTGCTTTATCTCGTTCCCCTGGAGTTTCATCGCCTCGAGGGGACCGAACGAAGCTCGGCAAACAGGTTTTTTACCGTTGGCCCAGCAAACATACGGCGGGGACATAGTAAGAAAATTTTCAAGGTCAGAGCACACACACTTATTAGACTAAATTTTTCTCACTTAGGGTAGTAGGCGCTTGGAATGACCCTTCTCCGACGGTTGTCCGCGCTTCTTCTAGTACCCATTTTAAGGCAATACTAGACATTCACTTATTCGAATCCTTGCGCTGGCTAGCTGTGATGAACATGACTGATACTCTATTTGTTGCTCTATTCATTATTCTCTTGTTTTAATGTTCCATATGCTGTACATATTCGCGAATTCGAATACATACGTGCTGGTTGTTACGCTTCGCTGAATTCTGGATTTCTAGTTTGTCGGGTTGTACCGATGTACGTACGAAACTTAATTCTCACACTATCATACTACCGATAACATAAAGAGCTATGCTACACCCTTTCTTCACTCGTGCCTTTCAGGTGGACGACAGCCACTGACCGGCGAGAAAAAGCCGATGCGGGAAACTCGGGCAAGAGCCTCGATCCTGTGTATCAATTCGTGAATCCGTGAATACCGGCAAAAAATCTAGTGCATTCACGAACATTTTCCTGCAGGCACCGAAGAAACCTAGATGTGATCGGACATGCAACCGTGTGCTACGGAACAAGGCAGACGAACCATGACGTTTGCTGCTGGCTTCCTGAAGGCCACCCCTCGATGTGGGTGCTTTTCAAAACTTGAGGGATTTCTGCAGTGATGAGAAACCGAGCCCTGTCAGACGGGTATCTCAATCATTTAAATGGAACCATTTGGCCATACAATGCGCTCAGCTGCGAAACCTTCGCTAACGGAGTAGAATTCCTTGGAGCAAAATGTGTTTTTTTGTTGCTAATATGCCGAAATAAAAAACCATCTGTATCTGGGTTCGTATTTTTGCATCCCACCAAACTTCTTTGCCCACGGAAGCGATCATACCTCTGTCGGAAAAGTTTGGTGGAATGAGTTTTCAGCACTTCGGGGATTACTAAATTGTCCTACATAGTTTGCAGTGGCGCTCCGAACTCAAATGTTTCACTGCTTCATTCCGTCAGAGACACGTCATAGCTTTCGAAAATTCGATCCCATTGTGCCAATACTGAGTTCCCATCTAAATAAACCGGGTTCAAGTCCTGAAGAGCTCGGGAACGCCTGAACAACCAACTGGAAATAATGAACAGTACAAGCACCGCACGCTCAATTTGACAGAAGTATTGGGTCTTGGTGTGTAGGCAGCTCATTGCGACACTCCGATCCAGCCTCTTGTTTGCATCTTGTTTTACTGACCAAGTGAGAAGCGTCCTTTCAATTAAGGTTATCATTTTTCGCGACGATGGATAACCCCTCATGTGCAGTTGAATCAGACGTTGGAGAGGAAGGACTTGAGAAAAAAGTTGTTTGATTTTTATATTTTACATCTTGAAGGTTGTTTTGTGCGTGTCAGCGACACACCAGGTTATCGGGGCCGTGGGGTACGATACTGAATCGTGCATCCTTTCGTATATACCAGAGTTTGAATCAGACGGTCGTTATGAGCCTTTTTCCAAAAGTAAGGATATATTTCTAAAGAAAAGTTTTGTTTTCTTTTAATCCAAATATACTTCTGTGTTCGGAGTTCATCTCTTTACTGCTTGCTCCGATAATGGAGGATATAAAACGTAAATATGGTACCAGTTAAAAACTTGACATATTAGGGAGAATTGTAGTGCGTGTGCTATCAAGCAGATATTTTGGTAAGAGGAAGTCTTTAATATGTGCTGCATGCAGCAAATGACCAACTGGCCTCAGCGTTGTATTCAGTGAATCTGTCCATCATAGCTGGAGGAGTAAATGAAGAAGCAAAAGAACGGATTCTCTTGTCTTACTTTCCGCCAACTTGCAGCCAAACGGTGAGTCAACTGTTCTATGGAGAATGATGGCTTATTTTGCACTGGATATTAGCTGAAATCATTTTCGGCTTTGTTTTCATTCTTGAGTAAACAAGAGCCCGTGTGTCAACTTGGTCTCCTGCAAACGAGTTTCACTGTATTCGATATTCAAATGTTTACACTGTAAGTGATACGTATTCCTTTCTTCAGTTTAGTGAGCAAATAATATACATGGACGAACGGTGTCTGAGAAACCTGCAAATATTTGGTCAGTTCCATCAATTCCACGAAAGCTGGAAAATGAAAAACATGAGATCTACCGTAGAAGATGAGACATCAGTTTTCAGTAAAAGGATTGGTTTTGATATTCCCTGTAGAAATATTCAGTGTGTGCATTACCCGTGCTGGAAAATACACGCTTGAGCGATGGATGAGAACTCCGACAAGGAACTTAAAATGTCTAAACGAGAGACTAACCGCCGTAGAATGCCTCGTGAGGACGCCAGATTTGACGAGATCTCTAAGAACGGTTCTCAGGAATATTGGGCACTTGCCGGTAAGTGTATTTTTCTTAGAGGATGTGCGTAAAGTTCATGCCATAAGGAAGCTCTGTGAGCACTTTCCAGTGGTAGCGAGATCTGGAAAATCCCAAATTTGATATTGCGTTGGAATGACCTCAATTTGTCACAGCTAACTAGCGAATACCATGCGTAGTTATCTTAGTAAATATCCCATCGCCTTTGATGAGATGCAGAGAAAGCATTAAATATTTTTTGTCATGCCTAATATAGATGTTTATTTGGCCAATGCTACTTCATTTACTTTCAAGTATCGAGTAAAATGAAGATTTTTACTTCTGTAAATATATCCTGATAGGACAGATTGGTTGCTTTTGGCGTACAATAGAATTCTGAGGCACCATTACTAATGGTTATCTTTGCCAGTAGAAAGTGAACTGTTGTGTTGTCGACAGGTAACCGTTGCTAAGTCATAGTTTATCTCCTCACTTGTTGTTTCACTCAACAGTAAATAAAGCCACTGCTGTATTTACCTGCTTACCAGTAAACTTCCATCACTGGGTTCGTAGTTGCCAGAGTATTATTTTTTGGTTAATCTCAGTAACATTATTATTCCAGGTTTATTGGAATATTCATGCAGCAAAATTTTGTAAACTTTTTGTGGCATCTAGAATCTAACTTGCAGAATTATTGATCTTCACTTTATGGTAATTTTTGCTAGCAAAATAGTGAAATGCCTGCAATATAATGGATCTACCAGTTTATTAGACAACCGCCATTTATATTGCTAAATCTTCATCTCGACGAAAGTGCCTCTTACTTTCAACTGAAGAATCCACGTCCCCTAATAACAATTTTAACCGAATCAAGCACCCTTTCAGCTCTCGAAAGTCGTAAGATTATTTTTTAGTTTGTTGTTCAGTTTTCTGTTTGGTGATCAAAGTATGCTCCACGAACGTATATCTGGACTGTCTTTAACCTGTATGTGATCGTATGAGCATGGTTGCCTCTGTGTGGCTAAGAAAATGAGCAAAATTCTCAACTTAAAAGACGCTTACCACACGCCACGCCTTTTGTAGATTACTTAACAGTATAAAAATAAGGTTCTACACCTGAAATGCAAACTAAATGCCACTATGGTTAGGAGGCAGTTGATCGTCATTGAATCTGACGAACACCGTATGGAAAGTAAATACAAATTCCTCTAAATTAAGAACTTTAAATACTTTGTTCAGTTTTACCACCAATTCATTTGTTATCTTCCAAACCTTTGTTATCTCCTTGTTTTTGTTGTCTGCGGTGCTCACGTGGACGTTATTCATCGTAATCAGGCCTCGATTACTTTCAAGTATCTTGCCGTAATGCTACGTTTTTGGCGTATATTTCGGAATGTCTTTTCACTTGGAGCCAAACACAATCCTCCTTCACCCACTGAGCCAGGTTTGGATAAGAATGTTGACCATCTAAAAGATTGCTTGTGAGCTTACCATTGCTGTGCTTAAGCCACATAGCTGCTGACCAAAAGGCTGATGGTTTAAATCTGTTGTAGGCTTCTAGCTCGATATGGTCTTAGCCTAAGCAGGGGCTATAACCCCCGGGACTCTGCAATCCACATCACAGCAATACGATAAAAGGTGCCATTGGTGAACGATCTATATTATACATGTATGTATAATTGCTATTTTTCAATTCTTACAGACGTATCCATTATTCTACAAGAAGCCAATTGCTCTATTTTTTCCTAAACATGATTGTAAACCCAATCGAAATGATCAATGTTTGGCTTTTATTATATCCCTTCTTTGCTAATTGCTTGCGTCCAACTATGTAATCAGCCGTTGTGCGGCCTAAAAGATAGTAGCTTTCTAAGAGTTTTGCAGTCCAGGTTCAGGAATTATTTCATTATAGGTAAAATATTTATATATGTATGGCGTATATTTAATCCCACTATTTTAGCAGAGTTCAAACACACATATAAGATATGATTAGGTAAAACAACAACAAAGTTTTGTTCGATTGGCCGGAATGACTTTTCAACAACAGCCTCAATCTAGCGCGTTTAATGAACATAAAGCAGTTTGAAAGGTACATGAAAACGCTTTTGAATTAAGCTAGATGAGGAAATGGTGGCAGACCAAAGGAATTAAAGATCTGCAGTCGCAAAACTTTCGCCTCTGCATCAAAATCTCTTTGCGTAAATAAAATTGTTTTGGCAAAAAAAAGAACAAGAACAGCAATAGGTTTAACCAGCTCCAGGAACATGAGGTACATTAAAAACACAACTTTTCAGCGCTGCTGTAAAAAATACTTTGAGCTATATGGCCTACTTGCTTCAAAATGAGGGAGCATTCTTGGTTGACTGCCTACAGCCATAAACTAGTAGCAAAGTATACCAACAGAAAGACTGAGTGGCCTGCATGAGAAACAATCTGAAACGGTATGATAAGCGCTGCACACTAAACTTTTACGCTTGATGTGTGCAAATGTAGATAATATTTACAAAATGAATATGAAACAATCCATAAGGTTGGTTATCAAGTAGCCAATCTCAAGCACAAGAGGCGATATTTTGTCCCGTGTTCAAACCAGTTCTGAGATGGTTTACTGGTTATAAAGCAAATCCACTGACCCAAAGGCCCGTAGTTTGAACATGCTCTCTGGTTTTCAACTTATCATGTCCAAGCTTAAACAACCTGTCAGTACCCAAGTTCTCATGCTTCCTTCGGGTTGCGGGGTGGTTAGGCACCGAAAGGTTGCCGCATTTGAAAGACTTATTTTTTTATTTATTTGGATAAGTCTACCGGATACTGCCATTAATATGAAAAAATTCCTGCCGAACGTGGATCTTGAAACACAAAGAGGGAGACTGACTTGATTTTCTTTGCAAAACAAGTCAGTGAAAAATTGCACGAACGACCGAACACTCCGTAAGCTTTTTATATACCTTACCAAGGCCTTCGACTTCTTCAACAAGAAAGCATCATGGATCACCTCAAAGAAACACAGCTGTCAAACCACCATAAAGACTCTCCTATCAGAAAAAAAACCAGGATCTCCAAAGGGCACAAAAGAGACACAAGTCTGAAATTCTTTTTTTGGGTCAAATTTTGTTTGAAATAGTTATACTTCTGAAACACC
Organism: Opisthorchis viverrini; assembly: GCF_000715545.1. Classification (NCBI taxonomy): domain Eukaryota; kingdom Metazoa; phylum Platyhelminthes; class Trematoda; order Opisthorchiida; family Opisthorchiidae; genus Opisthorchis; species Opisthorchis viverrini. The sequence continues at coordinate 600,333 of NW_008751841.1, forward strand.
TCCAGTTGCGCCAGACGCTTAACATCAAATGCGGGGCGTTTAGTTATTTGGCTGAGAAGGTTTGTCTCACGGATTTCTGCTAACTTGTTAGCAAACTGTCTGCAAACCCAAAAACTGATAATGGTCGGAACCGCAACAGACCCAGCGTTTTCCTGATGGTTTCTCTGTAAATATGTCACCTTAAGGGCGGCAACATTATTAGCCAGAGAACCACCGAAAACGTTTGTTCTGAGTTGTTGGATGGTGCACGTACCTTAAATCTAAGCCCGAAAATGGGAACGCTTTAAAGGAAATTGTTAATGTAGCTACAAAAACCTCTGCTATATGTTTTGGACGCACAACCTGTTTGAACAAACTGTAAGTTTGTGATGGCTTCCAATTGCAGATACGGTAATTCAACACAGGAACTTATCACTAGTGAGTTCTCCTTCACCATTTTTCTTACTCAGGTCAGAAACTCTTCTGTTTGGTTGTCTTCCAAGACAGACGATGCAACTCTTCATTCTTTTTGTCATAGTTCATAAAGTCCCGCAACTCGGCGTTTGTGCGGCAGTGGTGCTCAATATACTGCGATTTTAAAAGGTGCCATTGCAAATCTTCCAGAAAGAGCACCGTCGACTGTTATTGTTCATCTCTCCAAAATCCTTTACCTTGCTATCTTTTTTGCACTCCCCCTGCCCTCATTCTGCTTTCCAGTGCAGTTCAATATCGTTTTCTCTCCCTCAGTGTCCCTTCCTGCCAAACACCAGAAATAGGCTTCGCTCAAAGGCTTTTGCCCTTTATTTCAAGATATGAACTGTGTGGCTAGATGGTGTTTTTCGAGATGAGTTACTCCTCATAAGAAAAGAAAAAAAACTGTCGCATGGTTTTACCCTACCCTCGGCTTCTCAGTGTTCTATATTAGAAGGCTATTTATCCCGGTAATTCACCCTCCGGGTCAAAGCTCAAGGAATGAGTGTAAAAGCCTTCAAAGTACTAACTTGTCCTTTGTGAAGAGCGTGTTTGAAGAAACCGCCGTAAATACACAGTGAAAACAATGTCCGCCTGATTTCTTTTCTGGAGGAATTTCTGCTTCTGAGTGCAGATAGTTTTTTTTATCTTATTGCTGAAAATGCTTTAAGAGTCACCGCTTCTAGATTATGTCATATGTCATATATCATAACTAAACTAAATAAAAACACTTAAAAACTATTATTTTCTCTGTCCTTTTCTTCTCTGCGCTTCCTGAATCTAAACGTTTTGTCTGTTGTGCACTGATCAGTGCTTGTCGGCTTGATTATTCGTAACAGAGTGATTAAGAAAATGTTTCATTCAATAATCCACCTTTGTGAGAACCCCTTATTTGGCCTTGTCAGAATGATCTAAATTACACAGAAGTCGATATTTCTGAAATATGGCTAACTTTGTAGTCTACTTAAACAGATAAAAGTTGCTGGAGTCACATATGTGTTTTTGGACACTGTTTTGTTATGCTTCACATCATTGCATAAACCCTCCGATTTATGCGAAATATAAATCGACGATAGAATTTGGATCATTTCTGAGGCGGAAGTTGAAAGTCTCCACAAGGCTGGAATGTTTCCTTCAGACCAGCTATTGCGTTGCAACTCTATTTCGTCTGCGTTCTTGATGAATTGGTCTTCCAAATATAAGTCCGTTAAGGGAGGAACATGACCTGTGTTCCGGTGTTAAAAGCAAAACACTCGGCATTACAAAGTTTGACACGAATGACAAACAAAAGACGCTTTAACTTAACCCAGTACTTGTAATTTGATTCTCGCTTGCTGCTAAAAGACTACATGCTCAATATTTCACATACTACATGCTCAATTACTGGAGCCAGCCCAAAGAACTAATAATACTTTAAGGTTTTGGTGCTTTCACTTTATGAGATCAAGTCGCGTATGTCACATAGAAAGCTAACACGAAAATTGATCAGTATTTCAAATCAAACCAGCCAAACCAATTCATGGTACAAAACAGCCTAAAGGTTCTTAACTTTTGGTAGCAAACTCATTGGCGTAAGGGCTTCCGGGTTATATGCAGAAAAGCCTTAACTCAGGGCTACAAATGGGCGCTTGACAGCATTAATGAATGACAGCACTTCCGGCAACGATTAATCAGCTTGAACAAAATGTATTATATCTCAAAAACAGGAGAGAGTAAGATAAAAGTACGGGCTGCGCTTACTTAGAGGTATCTATTTGAATTCTCAGACCGTAGTTGTATGCGGGAAGGGTATAGAACATTATAGAACACTTATATTCTAATGCACTGGAAGCATCTGCTTGATGACTGTACGAGGTCTGCATTTCGTAACTACTCGCGGCGCATCACTTATGTAGGAAGACGCGTGACAAACTATAACTCATTTTGGTTCCCCTAGCTACATCAAGTGCTTCAGCTTGCCTGTGCTCAAGGTACTTAATTTGATAGCCAACCATGAGCAGTGTTTACTTGGCTGACAAATAATAAACATAAACTTTTGGTCCAGTCAAAATTAGGCAAATGTCCAATTTGATCATATGATCATCATCAGCGGAAGCATCATTCTCATCATCAAAACTGTCATTATCAGCATCACTATATCCTCCTCATCGTTGTCACCATTACCAGTATTAGCAGTAGCAACATTATGAGCTGCAAACCATGTACAAGTTGTACAAGGGCTCCATTTGATGAAGGTTTGGTTAGTTATGTAAGCGGGTGAGGGACCTGAGAATTGTCTTCGACAGATCGAAACTCCGAAGATCGAGCCTAGTTATGACCACATATATGGGATAGCACTTTCGGATGGTGTGGTGGTCGATTAACTAGGAGTAACTGGGAGTTAGAGAGCAACAGCTGCAATGCCAAACACCGAACACCTGGGTAGGAAAGCGATGTATCATCATTTCGTGCTACATCCGGTAAGCAAGGATTGCGCCCTCGATTTGCTTTGTTTTATTACAGCTACTATAAAGATGAATCCAGTTTTCATCAGCAAACGCTTAAACCCCTAGTAGGCGATCAAGGGATAGGTTTCAAAAAGAAGCAGAACTTACCAAAAACAGCTAGGATATTGGTTAACAAGTACATTATAAGCACCTCTATGGGATTCAATCGCGGGGAAAATGCTAGTTTTATTTACTCAGATATTGTATAATCAGTAGCATCTAAGCCACCAAGCAAATAAAGCAAAAGTAAGTCTACCAAGATCAGACGACCACATCACCTGGGATGACGGCTCCCAGCTACTGAAAATCCTTGAAGTGGACCACAGTTTCATGGTCACTTTATCCAAAACCCTATTTCATATGCAGCTGAATAAGGCCAAAGAACGTGACAAAATGTCCAGTTTGGAGGTGCACAACTTTTACTGAATCTTCTTTCAGATTGAGTCATCTTTTTACTAGGTATTAATGCCTAATTACGCATCAGCAGATGAAGAACCCTTGGGACTGGACCCATGCCAAAATTCTTTTTTTTTCTTAGTGGTTCTATCATAAGCCGTTCTATCACATACGCTCAAGCACCACCTAAATGCTGGACATATTTGTGCTTGATATTATCTACGAACCAAGACCACCACACACTGAAGCAGTTGCCTTGCCAGTGCCTAAAATTGTCAGTGACTTTGAACAACGGGGGCAAGTACCTTGCACTTGTTTAATGATTTAAATGGAGATTTTTGTTCACGTGACAAACCTATGCCGTCCGCCGGACTTGCCTTTCAAATCGTAAGCAATAAGAACACGGATCGCAGTTAGGGAAACAGAAACGGTATTTAAATCCACCAATTCTTCCATAATCCATTATGTAACATGCCATTTGTCTATTCAGCGGATATTTTACCGAATGCAACAATCCTCGGCACTGCCTACCGACTGGAAGTGCTTGATGCAGGTAATTTGTGCGGTTGATTTCACCAAAATAACTCTTACAGACCCTAACTTCCGTGGAGAAGCTTATTCACTTATGTATGCCATACGCAAACAAGCTATTTCCGATGCAAAACCTGCTGGACAATGATTTTGACCAGAACCTGTCAAACACCATTCAAACTTGGATGATGAATATGATTGATTTTGATGCACTGACTATTCAACATCGGTTTTCTGTGAAACAGGGTTTGGATCCTAAACTGGATGAATGTAAGCCAAAAAGTTTGTTTTGTCTTTTTCCTATTCTTAACGAATTTTCTGATCAGACGCTATGTGTGTTTGGTTTTGTGCCAAATAGACAGCTTAAATTTTGGTACCACAGCCATTTACACCATAGGAGACAGAATGCTTGCAAAGGATGCATTTCCAAAAATAGCAGAACACGTTGCCTACTGTAGAAAACAATGAAATTCGACCCTTCGGTAACATAACAGTGAACGTCCTGCTAGTCTTGAATGTTCCCCGATCCAATATTATACACGTCAACAAAAGCCACTGAATCCGTATCTTAACGCACTTCACTTATGTTCTGCGATATAACGTTCGTTCATGCCTGTTCTACTCTGTCCTGAATACTTGAGGCGTGACGTCGCAAGAAGGTAATGCACCGAATTACGTTCGACCTGACAAGGATGACAGTAATGCAACGCTACGGGACCCAGTATATTTTGTTCCAACATTCGACCAAATTTTTTGACTGATGAGGGCAAAAGGAACCAGAATCGACTCCATACCACGGCAGAAACACACGGAATGGTGAAATGAAGAACAAGCAACGGATAAATGGTCTCTCGATTCCATAGGATCAGAGAAATTCAGGCGCACAACATTAGCTCAAGCAAAGACCACGTACTTAAGCAATGTAACTCGGGTGGTTTGGGCATTAAGGGGGACTCAAGCACCAGACGTTCGTTGTAAACCATCAATGTCGATGTCAGTCATTCGATTTATCAAAAAATGTCTGACACGGGATGGTATTGTAAAAATGTCATCACAGACTGCTGTGAAATGTAGACAAATATGATTTTATGCATTAGAAAATGGATTTTAAAATCTTGGGTGATTTCTAGACGTAAGTTTTTACGACTGAAACGAAAAAAGCGCCCATGCTCAGAGCTAAGCCGTTGCTGAATGGCTGGAACATTTGGTGAAGTAATGTGAAGTTTACGGAAATAGGGATGTTTGGGAAGTGGGGGCAGTAGTTTCTGACCCTTAACTAACTTTTCCCCAGCTGGGAGCAAGCTTCTCAGGCGAAAACTTAGAATTACGAAACAGGCTCCGCGAGAAATCTAATGCGCAAGCTGAAATGCCCATGAGTTATAATAAGGGATGAAAAGTGTCCTCAAAGTACGATATGTAACATCTTTCAATGATACCATTAAAAAACCAGCTGATGTGGCGTAAAATGTGCGACTAAATTCGGTCAACAACCACAACACTTATATCAATCAAGGTTGGAAATAGCTCGCTGTTCACGTTAGGCTCTGCCTGTTTCGTAAGTTTGGCTGTCTTATTTGATTGCGGCTTGCTGAGCGATTTTGTGAAAAACACAAATACACGAAGATTTTAGTAAGCGGTCAGGAGTTCGACCGCTAAAAGGCTGCCAGAAGCTTGATGGTCACAGGTGCCTTGTTCGTCGCAATAAAGGGTGATATTTATTTGGCCCTTCGGATTATGCGGAATTGCCACGCTTTATTTTACAGATTTTTGTGCCTGAACACAGAAATCTGAAGTCATACTGGAGGCAATGGTGAAGAACGCTGCTCTGAAGAAAAGTCATTACTGCATGCTTTACGTTAAACCTAATGAGTAAAATGTTTCACATACGTCGAAATGGGTCAACTATACACAGAATACAGGGCCAAAAAACGCGGTGATTACACAAGATTCTTCGTTGTCTGCGTTGGCTAGATAGATGTGCTGCAAAAAGGTAAAGATCGTTGTTTCCATTGATGTCATGGTTTATTAGCATATCGACTTTGGTCTTGCCATGAGAAGTTGAACCTACGCTAAAACCGCTGGATATCGCGATTACCAAGCCCATGAAACTGGTTTCTAAGGGGCAACCTCTGAAGTGTATGGCAAGACACTATGGAACGTTTTTCCTTGTACATCATCATCTCCATCGACAGCATGATATCAGTCTTCAACACCGATGCTTCGCTGCCTTACGACCATGATTTAGTTGAAAGTCTTATCATGTAAATAAGAATAAAGTTGGACTGCTCCAACCAGGAGCAGTGAGAATCATTCGGTGCCATCCTGGAAGGCGAGTAGCACCGAGAGCACTCAAACGCTTCGTGATTTCTTTCATACCCCTCTGCCGGGTTAAGGGTTGACCACCTCTCTGCTCTCACCCCTCTGAATAAGGCATGGAAAACAGCTCTCTCTTTGGCAAACGATGGCTAAGCTTGCGCAACAACCAACGCAGCTTCTGATGCTCGACACATCCTCCAATGGAAGTACCCGTTGTGCAACCGAAAGCTCACTCTCTAATTGCCTCACCGACACCATTCCACACGATCTATGGTTCTGAGACAACGACTGTCGAACACCTGAAGAGGTCTCAGTTCCACTGCTTGAACAGGCCAAGTTTCATAGTCAAACAACAAAACATCCCGCACTCTAGCTTGATGCACACGTCCCTTGAGACTCAGGGATACACCACTTTGACGCCATGGGTGTCTGAAACTAGCAAACGAAATTGTTTGGAAGCTATAGCAGTATTCACCCAACTGGAGAGTGTTTGTCACCGTTCAGTGTGGGGCCTCTTCAGCAAAGTGTGATTAATTCACTGATTGCTTACCAAACCATGTAGAAATGAGTTGTCAGTGTTATTTTATCTCACAAAATTCAGGGAAACATACTGAAGGCTTATTTCGGCCTGAACCACCTTGTGAGGACATTACGGAAATTTGTGGTAGTCTGATGAGCGCGGTGTTTCTTGTTGACTTGGAGGCCAGTATCAACATTTTTTGTCTTGGGATGCACTGAAGACAGCCATTGTTATGGTGTAACGCCTGAAATATTCCGCGATCTTGTGAACCTACATCCTAGTAAAACTAATACCTAGTCCGCACTATAGCCGTCAAAAGTTGTCATCCTGGTTATCACGGATTAGCGACTGGTGTGATGCAGCGAGCATTCACAATATGCTAAGTAATACAAATTCTAAAATAGGATCAAAACAGTCATGTTATTTTGGTACTTTATAAACATTCAACAGCAAGTGCTTGAAATGCTTGAAAATTTAATCCCTCAAGTTGACGAATAGGTTAACCGGAACTAAGCCATTTGGGCTGCACACCGACGAGGATAGTGTTACTGGCATCTAGTGATTAAAGACTAAGTCAACTGAACAGGACATGTCCACTTATTTTCCCACGGACGATTCACCTGATCACACCAGGCATTCCGGAGTGTGAAGCTAATAGTGATGGTAGATGTGATGTCCTCTAACCACCAATACACAGATCTGCCTTCTTTCTGTGTAGCTCTAGCAGGCTATGTGTCACTCAAATGCGCTCTGCGGTAGGAGCTGACCACTGACCTTATGAATACATCGAGCTTTCAAATGTTCGGGTTTTAGTCATCATATGAGAGAAATGAAGCACCATTTGAGCATGTTAGGTGATTGAAAACTGCGCCAGTATCATTCCCTCAGAGCTGCACCAGTGGTAGTGGCCTCAGCTGGTCGCACACTTGGCTGAGTGCCAAACATATGTGGTGTCACCATTCTGCACGAGGATACAAGAGGATTGTTCGGTGTCATAGACAAATCTGGAAATCAATGTCAGTCCACCACTTCTGCGAGCTGTGATTGGCGGAGTATGGAAGCGCCAGTATGTGGGCTTTGGTAGGAAATATGAATAATCAAGCCAAATGGAACTGACCAGAGAATGGATTCATCACTGACATCAGCACAGTTTGTGCTCATGTTCTTTTTCGGATCACTGTTGGGATAATCTGGGATCCACTGTATACTCCCCGTTAAGAAGTCATCTTAACGTAAAGTGTATAAGTTGAAGCCAGGTCTTAATACACGTGAACTGAAAAACTGATGATCTTGCTTGACGGCGGACAGAGGCTAGTGAGATTTGCACCCATTTTTCCTACGTTTCTACAGGGTCCATAGGTGGGAATCGCGTATGCCGCTTGTGAACAGCTATGAGTCTCCAGTTTCATGGCATTCTATTCAGCCTACTGAGTGACAGATTCCCACAATGTTATAGAATGATTGTCTCTCCCACTCTTATAAAAAATCAGGAATCGATTCATGTTTCATGGGATCTGGAAATCTTTTGGATGGTACCGTGTGTTAGGTAAACTTGAACAACACACCTACCATACTTCTGGGATTCTGATTTTTATGGTTGGTCTTGATAGTTATTCAGTGAGTTGTAAAAAGTAGGGATTACCCTGTAGCATCTTAGTGACAGACTTGGTTGGCTATTTAGTCCTCTCAGTGCTGTCCGTGTACGGCTCTTTGACTCAGCATACAAGCTATTGATTCCTCGTTAATATTACTGTACCCATAGTGAATTCAGTTATTTTAATTTATTAAATAATGTAGGTCCGGAAGGCTTCTTTTTGGTTGGCTGCTATATGATATAAAACAGTATTTCCTCCCCAACCATATACCAAAAGGGTGAAAAAATTATGCAAAACTTTTGTTTACGTGTTACATGAGGAAATATTAGCATAAACAGACGATACTGGAAATCTATAACTACACCGCCGCTCCCTCTATAAGGCATATATTGGAAGGTCACAGAGGTAAACACTGTCGAAGGGATATAAAGCTGTTTAGAATATTAGAATGAAAGTATACGATCTCCTTAATTAGGATGCTGTCACAAAGAGACGCCTTAAAAAACTAGTGAATACACTAGATGACCGGAGTGACCTGAAAAAAGTTAGACAAGTCATTATAGTGACGCTAGAACCTAACCATAACTCTCAAGCACTTCCGGACTGTAAATCTGAACAAGTACTGCGACCTGTACCAATTGAGGAAACGCATAGTCACCTACGTTGTTTTAAAACCATATCTTTTAGTTTTTCCCAGTTAAATAGTTGATTACACGATTAATGACCTCTGTTATAGGCTCGTTCTCGTGCAAGCACTTGGTTATGAGACTGTGATGAAGCTGGTCGGGAGGCCAAAAACACCGTATTTAGGCTTATGAACTCTGTAAAGGTAGAGATATACTCTTGTCCACCATCAATGTCGTACCGATAATTAATATTGTTATCTAAACTAGTAGTACCAGTAGCGATAATTGTATTAATAGTACCGAAACCATCTGAAATTGATCGTTTCTAAGTGTCAGTCGCTCATCACAACAAATATTGCTCCGAGTGTTTACCAGGCATGACCTACCATCATACCAGGAAACAAGTGTCCCTTCGCCTGTCCAGTTAACACGTGCTGAGAACGCACAAAACCTGACGGAGATAGCTGGGGCTTTAGGGTTAATTTCTCCCAAATAGACATGTAACCGTATCTTCAAAAACCCACCGCTATTCTTGGAACCTTTCCGTAATATTCTCATAACTACCTGATGAATACCAAACAAAGAAAAAATTTCCGGTTTAATCTTCTGGGACTGACGAAGTCTGCTTCACAAAATAGCTGAAATGTGACTCAATAATGTGGTGTCCTGTGCAGACACTAGGAAGTCGTGGTGGAGATTACAGAAATGTTGCATGCTCGCGTTACTCGAATTCCAGCCAGTAGTATGTAGATAAAAATAATGTTTCCAAAATTCAACGAAAGCTGCATAACTGAGCTCAACTCATTTGCGATAAGTGTATGAATTAAATCCAAGTAAGGTAAAAGGATTAACTGAATTTCAAAAAATGCACCTATCTCACTGGACGCATAATGGGTGAAACCCGTGAATAAGGGACCATTTGACTGATCTATCTTCACAGAAGGCTGCTGAATACCCCAATGTTGGTTTGAAGCCGACAGAACAGCTTCAGCAATAATTGGTCACTGTTTTCGGAAATTTAATCGTCATGAGCAACAATGAAACCTCGGTGTTCAACACTGATGCTTCGCTGGGACAGCGACAATTCGTTTGAAGGCGTTATTTTTGAAGAAAAGAATGAAAGGGGTGATAAGGGAGGTTGAAACTAGCTCAGCATCGATGCTCCGAGGTGCCTACACCTTTGGACATCCATTCAGACAAGCTGGGTAGGAAGCGGCAAAATGACTGCCAATGGTAGTGACTGACAACCATATATTTCAGAGTTTCCAAACCGGTATACGGAGAATCACGTGGAACTCGCCCTAGTAGCCAAGTCACACCTACAAAAAAATTCGTCTGACATCCGGATCTGCTAGCCTGTCAGCTGTTAAGATATTTTTCCACACTTGACGCGGCCGAATTAGCGCATCTGAGAATCGAGTAGGTGGTTGATTCGGATTGGATCCGGTAGGTACGGAAAGTGGCTATGTGTTGATAGCAGTCTGTTTCTATACACAACTAATTTTCTGAATAACCGGAGTTGTTCAGCCACATAATGTCCTCCAAGGACGTGCTAGCTGCGGACTCAGATTGATAACTATCAGTTATCAATGGCGTGGATCAGTAACTGAATGCAGCTTGTTTCGGATGGCATGTGGATCCGACCACGTACTCGTCCGGAGTCTGTTCTCACTTCGTTTTCCAGGGCCGCGTCAAGTGCGGATAAACGGCTTGGCAACTGATAGGCTAGCAGATCCGGATGTTTGACGGACTTAGCAGAATCGTCTTCTGGATTCCATTCTGACTACTCCACAATCAGGTGTAAATTCACGTTGAAAGTAAATCGCCACATCTTTGCATTCTGTTGAATGCTTTGCCTGTGGCATGGCGCTACTGGATCCATTCAAGCACTGTAAATCAGATAGAACATTGGCTCTGCATCATTCTCGGCCAAATTTCCCTGCCGGTTCTGAACACAACCTCAAGAGCAGGATTCCGTGCTGGTAAGAGTTGCGTTAACCGAAGCTTCACAATCCGTCAGGTGTCAGAAAACCGCTGTACGTAATAACAGCCCACAAGTTAGGCATTTTTGAGTTTCCAAGGCGCGTTCGATTCAAGTAAACACTGTTCTACTTAACAAACTTACCCAAAAACCAACGCCTCGGAAGTTTGTGAAGATAATTTCCCTGTATTCGCAGACTTCCGGACGTATGCAAGAATGAGGAAAGCTCTCCATAAGCTTCTGTACACGAAGTGCTGACCACCAGGTATGGCCACTCTATACTTTCTTAATTGATTTCATGGTCGACGAGAAACTGAGATAAACGCTAGAAGGTTTTCAAAATTCATGTGTTCAAATAGATGCCGAGAAGGACTTCGTCGTTCTGGACTATGCAGACGACGTACTTTTCGTCTTCAACTAGACAGAAAAGGCACGGGTATTTTAGATGAACTGACCAAAGTTATACTTCTCTTTCACATAGGCTTCGCACGCACGAAGTGTGGGATTATGCTCGTGAACACTAAAAATGCATTTGGAATCCAAAGGAGACACTCCAATTTGTGGTGCGTTTTACCTATATTGGCAGTGGTATCTGTTGCGACTGTAGCTTGACAGATGAGGTCAGTGCACGAATCTCCAAGGCTCGGGTCACGTTTGCCAAATTGAGACACCTTTGGCGTCAAAGCGGTATATCTCTGAAGCTCAATGGACGTATGTATCAGCCTACGGTGTGAGCTGTTTTGTTGCAAGGCTGTGAGACTTGGACTTCCCTGACAGTGGAACCAAGAATTCAAGTCTTCAACAACTGTTCTCTTATGTGGGTTGGTGACGGCTAATTTGTAAAGAGGCAGTTAGAAAGCGAATGTTCGGCTGAGAAAGACTTCCACTGAAGAATGTGTCTAACAACAGGAGCTGCGTTGGCTAGGCCGTGTATTGAGATGCCACTCGCTGAAGACGGTACTGCTTTCCATGCCCGCGTCTGGACGATGGAAGCAGCTGGTTGGTCAACCTTTGATCTGGTAGAGGGGTATGAAGGAGATTACGGAAAGTCTAGGTGCTGTCGGTGCAACTCACCTTCCAGCATTGTGTCGCATAAATTCCACTGAGCCTAGTTGGAGACGCTGCAAGATATGGCCGCTAATGACGTTCTTGTACCAGATTCTATCCAGATTACCCGAACGAGTGTCTGTAGGTGTGGGTACCTCGGAATGTTTGTTGTTAGCTACCACTAAGTCCCCTCTATGCCAACTTTTATTCTTTTCTTCACAATAAGACTTCCAAGCAAAGCATGGCAGCAAAGCATCAGTCTTGAACATTCATGTTACGCTGTCAATGTTAATGGTATTGATCGCACTGCGCTGCACGATGGACCACTGTGTTTATCGATTGTAGTGTGAGTTATTCCAGCGCACATGCACCTAATCACATTCATTAGGTGTTCATAATCACTGGTAAATGTGCTGACAGCATTCAGAAGATTTGTGTCTTTAATGGCCCCAGAGACAGATGATAAAAACAGTAGATGGTTTTAACCAATCAATTTGCACAAAACCAGTCTTCTTTTCAGCTCAAAGTAAGGGCTATAGCTGTAGTATTCTGACCGCAAATCAGCTTTTGACAGCTGAACTCTCTTAATGTGCTTCATCTATGCACATGTATCTTTTATGTCTGAACACATACTCTACGGCAGCTGATAAGTAACTAAGACGAATTCTACGGTACGACACTTCCAAGAGCATTTAGCTATGTTCCACCGAGTAGTGCGTTTGAACTTATCTGGAAATACTAGAAAATTTGATTTAGTGTCTTACCTAGACCAGTTAGGTTTTATTTGTTTCGCTAAGAGAACCAGTAAACATATGCTTTTATTCCATGAATTACCAACTGTTAACATCCAAATCCATTAAGTTATCACACTTCCAGTTCTACCTCAAAACTGTGCAAAAGATCCGACTCAGGAAATTCTCAGAGTGCTGTTTGAAATTTCACTTTTCTCTCCTTTCTATCAATACAGGGATTCAAACCTATCGATGTTTGCCTGACCTATTGTCTCAGTTAGCTGAGGAAGAACTGAGAAAGCTCCGTGAAAGCATCAGCACTTGCGGTCTAATCTATTTTCCGCTGGTGAGTGTGCTTTCCAGGACACCGTGCATGTTTGTGTTTGACGCGAGATAGCGATATTAAATAAGCATATTTACGGGCTCCATTTGGGATTTTCGTGACATACGGACCTTCAGCCGTCTGGCTATATCCTATGACAAGCAACGGGACCCTTTCAGGAAACAACGCAGTTTATATAATTTGGGTATGAAAATCTCATACAGCAGGCCATCACTTCCTGTAAAGAAATGGGAGGGAATTTTTGGTTCGCTGAAGTCGTTCGGTTCCTTTAAAAACTGTTTGCGCTTCGAAGCAATGAGAGCACAAACAAAGTCAGAGGACACACTGATTTTGCAGCCAGCCCACTCCTCCGAATATAATTCAACTCGGATTGTACCCATGTCATTTGCCCATGGTACATGTCCAACTACCCTTATCAAACGACCCTTTGGTGATCCTCAACGTCATCAAAGTTCTTATTCTTGGTTTCTGTGCTAGACTTTACTGCTTAAGTTGCTCCCCTTCAACCAAACCCGTTCTTGATTCTCTATGTACACGGTTTTTTACCATACGACTTTTCTGTCTATGTGATAATGATGTCCATAACGTAAGTTGGTGTACATGTAGTTAACAGTGTCAAGCCCAGGTTTACTCATGACAACAACAAGAACAGCAATTCCAATATGTGTGGGCAAATTATTTTATCTTCAAAATGACTACGTGAGCAGTAGTAATTTGATTGAATGACAGATTTTGATGAAATAGAGAAACCCCGTTTTAGAGCAACGTCTGGTTAAATTGCCTTATTCCACAAAATTCTACGGGAGGTAGATTTATTACTGTAGAATAGTAGGCTTGGAAGAATTACCGTATTCTCAATCTATACTTTTGGTTGTTTACCCATGTAGCATGTTCTCCCTATCGGCCAATACGCGTGCTTCGACATAATGCGTCCTCGGCCCGACTGCCTCAACCGTATGGCAAGTATCAGGTAACATCTAAGCCCACGGCTACCTACTTTGAGGCCCCTAACCACGAGAGTAGGCTACCGAGACTAGAACAATCAACTAGTTCATGTAATTTATGGAGGCGCGCGGATCTGTTACCCCTGTGGCTGTGACGTATGAAAAACATTCAGCGACCATATGGTCCTAAATTCTCAGGTATTTAAACAAAAATTCCATAGGTGCGTATTGGAATGTGTTACTTTTTTACATCTAACTTAGTCAACATGAGTCAGAAAGCTATCAATCTTGAAACCAGTGCTGCTTAGTGGGCTACTGGTTAATAAGACGATCAGCGTTATGTAGATCTTGTAACACACTTTCGCAGAGTGCACCCACTCGAGTAGTTCGACTAGAGTATGGTGCTAACTAGCAATGATCTATCAATTATGGTCGTGCCTTCTAATCACCAACATCCTTCAAACTGTGTCGACTTTGTCTTTCCGGAAATCTTAAAATGAAGGAAGCTGCAAATATATTTATATGCCATATGACATATTTGTATTTCCGAACAGCATGACTGCACTTCAAAGTGTTCATCTCATCTTCCAAGGTTAGGTTTCTGTGAGTGACTTGAATTCCCATTATTTTAGAGGATAGTTTCACTGACAAACACTCACTCTCGGATTAGCTGAAACCAGGTGTGATTGTTACCATTTGCACGAATGCTGTATTTCTCAGGCTTCTGCTATCCGCCAGCGCTCTCTGTCATACTCTGGGTTCCTCATTATTCGGCTTTTGGGTGATCTGCGCCCGTCATCATAGTCTTATTGCTGTCTGAAGCTACTGATGACAGAAGTAGATTGGTTCAAGTTACAACATGGGGAATCTGGTGGGTAATTCTGAAAACCACTCCTCTGAGATTTGACAGTCGATCTTATATTACCAGCTAGTGGCATTTCGGAGTGTGTCCGCGTATCCCTTCCGGTGATCTATACGATGTTCACAGAGAGTGACTCACTTGACAATGACAAGTAATCGATCAGATGCGAAAATTCAGGAAGAACAAAGAAAGACTACCTTCGCGCCGCTTGATCTCAACCGCACTCGTCTTGAGGACAAAGCTAGTTTGGAGGAGCGGTGGGTTTGGATTATTCCATGAAGCAGTATTCTATTTTCTGTTCATCAGCAGTATACCCCAAGAAGGGCAGACTCAAAAGGATGGCTCATTTCCTACAGTTGCAGAGATTGGCTGGGAATGAGAAAAATTGTCAGACTGCCCACTCTAGAGGGAAATTTCTCGATCTCAAGTCATGTGGTGCACGTAATATTTCCCACCTTCATGTCATGGAGTTGATTTGATCTTCATATCATGGCGAAATCCAAACTGAAAAAGTGTGTGAACAGTGTGTGTGAACAGTGCATGTTTTCTGGCTGTTCGCCTCCCTTTGGTTGGACCCATCTAACTTTTATGCGACTTTTATGCCTTAGAAGTCAGAAAAGTCTCCCCTTAAGAGTGGTTAAAAAGCCAAGAAGTTCCTGAACATCTATATCATCTACTGAAGTCACATCATTTCACCTATATGCCGCCTTTAAAGGTCGGAGGTCGTAATAAGGACTGATTGTCACAAAGAGACTGGTGTGACGGTTTGCGAACCTTAGAGATCCATTGAGCTATACTGGAGAGTGTCCCGTGACACTCACAGAGTCTCTCATACCAGGTTAGTCACTGGTTAGAGGTATGACGAAACCAGGCTTCTGGCCCTCCAGGTTGGGGGTTGGAACATGTGGCGACTTGTTCCGTAGAAATGGTAATGCATTTGCATTTACCCGCCAAACACCGCTGCCTTGCGGTTAGGCTTTTGAGCAAAAGGCTTAGGCCGAGAACCAAAATCGTCCACCTGTCTGGGTATGGGCGCCTTGGCAGTATCCCAGCCCTTGAACAGCCATGATATTCACGACTAACAATACACTTGCACCACATCGGCCGTCGCGTGGTGCCATCAGCCGAGTCGCCTTACTTGCTGGATACAGCAGGGCGGGTAAGCGAAAACAGGCTACTGCTGACGCCTCCCTTCTTTCTCCTTCACACACTTTTTCTTCCCTCTCTCCCCACCCCATTAATAACTCTCTCCTTGTAGGCCCAGCACTTAGGACTGATGACTCCGTTCGTCATGCATCGGTTTTGCGTGTAGCATCTGCTCGTCACATGGTGCCGACATCTTCAGGAATCTACAAATCAGTCCTCAAGCCTCGACGCCCAGTCTATCTGGCCGCGTTCAATGTCCGCACTCCGAAGCAAGCAGGAAAACAAGCTGCTCTTGCACTCACACTGGACTCGCTTGGCATTGATGTGTGATGTGTCTCAGAAACGAGAATTCAAGATGCAAGCACAGTGATTGAGCTGACCGCCCCGTCAGTCTCCACTCGCTTCCGGCTACGCACCTCTGGTGATCCAGAGGCTGCTGCAGTGGGATGTGCAGGGGTTGGTATTGTGCTAAGTCACC
>NW_008751841.1:616890-617706 GCF_000715545.1 Opisthorchis viverrini
CCCAACTGACTGTAGCTCTGACGCCGTCAAAGACAGGTTTTACGACGCCCTGAATGCCCTGCTGCGGCGAGTTAAAAGCTCAGACATTGTGGTGGTTGCCAGAGATATGAATGCGCAAGTGGGCAGGCTTAGTGCATCTGAGATTCAGTTAGGTCGACATGGACTGGACTCGGTACGTACGGACAATGGGGAACGATCGCTTCAGGTGTGTGCTGATCGCAGGCTGTTTTTATGCAGTACGAACTTCCGAAATAGCCGAAGTCGTCTGGCCACTTGGTGTCCTCCAACAACAGACCGGTCACAAACTCAAATCGACCACATTGCCATTGCCACATTACCAATGGCGCGAATCCATAACTGACTGCCGGTCGTTTTGGAACACATTTGTGGACTCTGATCATGAGCTCATCCGGAGTCGCTTCGCCCTACGTTTCCCGGGGCCGCGTAAGGTGAGGACAAATCGCATGGCAACTGAAAGACTGGCAGATCCGGATGTCAGACGAACGTGCAAGAATCGTCTTCTGGCGTCTCTTCCAAATGCTCCACCATCAGATGTGAACTCATACTGGGACGAGACTGCCACCTCTTTGCATAGTGCTGGGAATTTTGCCTGTGGCACGACCAAACCAGCCGCACTCAACCACTGGATATCGGACAGAACGGTGGCACTACTTAAATCTCGAAGAACTATCCCAGCCGGTCCCGAACATAACCCGGTGCGAAGAGCTATCAGACGCCAAGTGAAAATGAGCGTGAAGTATGGTGGACACAGAAAGTCAAAGAAATGGAAGAGGCCCAGAAAGCCGGTAATGCCCG
>NW_008751841.1:618618-637107 GCF_000715545.1 Opisthorchis viverrini
GGAGAAGGCGCAAGTATTCTTGGATGAACTGACCAAAGTCATCCCGTCCTTTGGTATGCACTTTGCACCTACAAAGTGTAAGGTCATGCTTGTGGACGAGCAGTCACTGAACACGCCCCTTACAATCCAGGGAGAGGTACTGGAAGTTGTGGAGCGTTTTACGTATCTCGGAAGTTGTATTAGTTCTGATTGTAGTGTGACAGATGAGATAAATGCACGAATCTGCAAGGCTCGGGCACCGTCCTCACCTCACTGCGCCTGGTTGGAGACGCTGCAATATATGACTGCCAACAGATGTCGGTGGCAATTTTGTTTTCAGTTGCTATCAGCCTGAGGGCTGCGCCTGGTTGGAGACGCTGCAATATATGACTGCCAACAGATGTCGGTGGCAATTTTGTTTTCAGTTGCTATCAAGAGTGCCTGAGTGAGTGTTTGAAGGTTTGGCAACCTCGGAATGATTATAGTAAGCTAGCGTTAATTCCGTTCCGCGTTCACCTTTATTCTTTTTTTCACAATAAGGCTTTCGACCAAATCATGGTTGGCAGCGAGCGATGCATCAATGTTGAACACTGATGTAATGTTGTCGATGATGATGATGTTTTTCATAGTTATATATTAGCTTTGTGATCGATAGAGCGGTAGGTTATGTCTTCTCAGCTCCGCCTCGCTGTCTATATTCGCAACATGTGCCTCTGAAATCGACATTCATGGTATACGTCATCAGTGGTGACTTAGGCCTGTAGGCTTGTAAGCCTGTCTGTAGAAGTTTCGCAAGGTTTTGTCTGTGAGTGACGAAACAACAACAGCTGGACGTAACAGACACCAACTCATTCCAAAAGATGCAAAAATCTACATCGTGATTTCTAGACTGCATATCTGAGCTTATATGTATAATCCAGAGGTAACGCTGGTCCTGATTCTTGGCATGAAAAATTCGACCTATCGAGCCCAGGATCACTGGCTAACCTGAACCATTGGATGAAACCTTTGGGCCATAACCTAAAAGGGAGGTACAATTTAATCAGCTCGATAACGGCCTAAGTATGCGTGCAAAAACGATGTTCCCGGTAGATTTCACTTCTTTTTAACGTGTATCACTTTGAAAGTAGGTGCAGAATAACCAATCTTAAATAGTTAACCAGCTTTCATCTGAATTCATCCTAAACTGACAAATCCCACATCTCCGTTCGTAACATGCGTCTCAGTCACCCATGCTGACATGTTTTTGGTATGTTAAGTAGCACTTTGTGCCCTACTTTAGTACATTCTATCACTGACCGAGTGTATTTGCGTTCCGATTGTGAGGTTTTTAGGATACAGTCAGAAATGTTGTTGTGTGAGATTACATAATATCTATGAGTATGATGACTTTCAATGCTATACAACGTTGCTTCAACCCTCATCTCGAATTTCGCCGCTACCATAGGTTGGATTTCTTCTCAAAATTCCAAAGGCCGAGGTTGAAACGCCGGACATAGAAATGTGTGATCTCAGATATGCTGTGAGTTTTTCTCGTTAGAGATTTATGATTGTATGATTGGTAGTCATATAGGCACGTTGTACGGTAATTTAATGAAAAAATGGGCATAAGATAGTAACGCAACTTACATAAATTAGCAGTGAAACCCGGAATTTTAACACGTATCAAAATCTTTGTTTCGTTTCGTGGGTTTGCCGTTAACCACTGTCTGTTTTCCGAAACCTTCTGAGCAGACTCCTCAGGCAGCTCAAGAGTTTTGCCGAATCATCGTTCTAAATCGCCCTAACTAATTGATAGTCTTAGTGTTGTGAGCTGGTATATACTCAGGAGGAGGAAACTTGAAATCACAACATAGGATGATTCTCTCTGGTCCGTGGCTAAATCAGCTCCAGAATGGTCGTCATCAACACCATAATAGTCACTATTGTTAGTATTTATATCACCATCTTGAACGACCGCGTTGTAACCTGCTGATGATTGCTTCTGTTAGGATGATGTTTACTTCGACTTCACTCATAAGAAACTGCAGAAAGCTTAGTTACTTGGTAGCGTACACGCTACCTGGTTATTTCTGTTTGTCTTTTTGTGTGAAATTCATCTGCTGCGATCTGCTTGGAACACTGAAGGTGTAGTAAATCGGGAACCGACGGGTGTACAAAAAAGTCAGTGAGTAATTCTCCCAAAATTAACCTTAAGTAAGTTTTTTTAATAGACTGCACATATATTGTTAGACTAAATATGTAGGAAGGTTTTATTTTCACACTGGAGTAAAAAGATCCCAGATTTCGAGTGCGTGTAGTGTGGAGTCACTAGAGTGATCATGAGCTTACCCAAACCAAACAGATATGAAAGTCGTGTGCTTCGTATATGTGCATTCGTTAGAGCTTTACTGAACTTCGGCTTGCCTTCCGATGTTAGACCAAGATTTCTATTTGTCTGCTAATGGTAAACCCCATGAATATAAAAAACAGTCCACATTAATCAAACTTTGCAGACAAGCTGCTGGTTGCTCATCCATAGTTCCCGTTTTTCATCATCCGCGGGTTTCCTTCAAATTTCTCATTCCAAAGTTAAATTATTATGCCGGCTCCTTGCCGACTGTTATTCGTCACCGTTATTCCGTAATTCAGTGCACCTATATCAGTACAATACTGCAAGTGTAATCTTCTTCATTAAGAAGAAATAGCCACCTGCTACCATTTTTAATCACATCTCTTTCTTAACCATTATCCCTATACTAAATTCTATCGAAAGTCTGGCTTCTTCCTTAAGCTAAGAAACACTGATGGGCTCATGAAACAAAGAAGCATTTCCACTTTCACTTATTTGAGGCCATCAGATTTGATTCGATGTGTCAACTGATAAGCAAACGGACGTGGTCATTGACAAGAAAGCGAGAAGTCATTGGATAAGCGTGACTTTGTGTTCATGGGTTGAAAGGCACTCATTCGTGTTCTTACCTCACCTCCTAAACTGTCTCATCAACCCCTTGCACGGACAATAGCCGTTTATCATAAATAAAATACTCCATATTGACCATGTCAGTTAAACAAGAATAAGTCACAGGAAGATTCCCACATCTTGAGACATGTTAACCTAAACAATGGAACACTGAAAACTTTATGATGTAGGTGACAGGAGAATTAATTTGAAAGCGAAACCGATATTTGCGTCCAAATTAAGTTATTTACAACGATAAGTTTGGATGAACAGACCTCCGAACATAACGAAACACATGCTGGCAGATCTGCCTCCGCTTTCGTAAACAGGATTCAGCAATGTTTAGTCAAATACTCAACTCATAACCCATCACAGAATCCCCCGAGAAAAACGAGTGAAGTTGGTGAGTGTTAAGTTGTTAGACGATCTAAGTCCACGGGTTGGATATTCACTTCTCTCCCCTATAACCCAAACAAAGCTATTCAGAAAAGACGAAAGTCCGCGCGTATTCAAAGCTTCACTCTACGACGTTCTGATGTGAACAGTAGATTAATTCAACCCACTATCGACTATTTCCCCGTTATTTATCGTAGTCCTAATCAAAACCGTCTGGTCGCTCACCGGAAATTTCCACATTCCTCAATCTATCATTGCTTTCTGTTGAAGGATGAGGTGTGATCGTGTCCTTAGATTCGTTGGTTGCGGGCGTCCTGGAGATATATGGCATAACTTCAATGAAGCTAGTTGAACAAAGAAAAACATCTTATTGGCCGCTTGAAAAAAGAGCATATCCCCTTTAAAGAGGAAAACAGAGGAATGCAATCAGCCAAGAATACTTAGGGAAATCAAGCCACAACGCAGTGCAAATAGGGAAGAGACCGACCAGAACGCAGAAGAGAAAATGCTAAAATTAGAAGACAGTGGCATAACTAATTCAGTCGAAAGAAGACGGGCTACAATGGAACACGGGCTGTAAACGGGTCAATAAAGTTGCGATAAAACTGTCCCTGATCAGTCATTCACATCAATATATAAAACACAAACAGGAAGTACCAAACAGACTGAGTAGTGAGGAGGTTTCCACAAGTGACCATGAAACATTTGCAAACAAATTGCCAAACTTGGCGAACAAAGCGACAACCACCCAATCTACAGCCAAATTTTTGTTCGCTCTGGTTCTAACTGCGAAATTAATGTGCTTTGAGAGCTGTGTCTTGCGGTCGCGTTTAACCTGCCAAGCAAGAACGACTTGTTCACTCATCGCATATCGAGCGGGTTAACACAGAGTTTTTGCGCTGGCTTGGCCACTTGCTGCGACTGACTTCATCAATGGGTTCTTTTCGCGCAGTCACATGAAGAGTTAAGGTGAAGAGTCAAACAATGACTTGACAGAGGTATAAAAGCCAGTACCAGCAAACTCGGCTGCGATTTTCATGGCTATCTTCCTGGATGGGGATCCGGACTTGGGCCAAACCAGTGGTTAAGGACATTGTCAGACATGACCCAGTCGCGCCCTCAATAGCGCTTGTGCATCCAAGCTTTCACTGCATAGCTTCCTGTCCAATTCTCCCACTGACAGTGCTGTATTTACGCATTGATTTATCAGCTCCCGCCTGCAACGAGCAGCTACCTACCTCACCTCCCAAAATCATCGGTAAACGAAATTGTGGCAGCTACGACTGCTGTATGGAAAGTACGCGGTTCTTGCAGCGGACAATGATGATTTGGATAATCCGATCAGTGTCCGATCGCTTGCATCCACGCACTTCCGTCCACTTCACCTACCCCTGTGTCTTCATTCGACTGCTGCAGCTTACGTCTTGTCTTAGGAAGGTTCCTATTTTGAGTGACCCTTCAGCTTCTGTTGATGATATTACCAACGTCTTTTACGGTGGCGTATTGAGGTTTAGCTTACACTTCTATGAGTTCTCCTTCCTGTGCGGTTTTACTAAGTCTGTTGCGAGCAAACCAGTCGGTGGCACAAGTGCTACTTACTACCCACATTCCAGGCACAAGTTCAAAAATGGTGGTTTCACTTGATTTGTGCCATCCGCAGGACAAAACTACATGGCTGGTCAATTATCTGGTCGATCAGTCGATCATCCTGGAGTTTTGCAAGGGCTGTCAGCCATGAATTATGTTCACACATTTGTCCTCCCACTCTTGATTCCCGTAGAGCTATTGGATTCCTGTAACAGAAGATAACTAAATTTCATTCAATGCACTGGCCCCAGTCAAACCATATCTGTCCCATCATCTGCTCCCGCTTGCATTCTAGTTTCAAATCATTTATCCCCATCAAACATTACCACTAGGGACGTTCCTCAGTTTTATGCTTTATCACGACACATTAGAGCCTCCTGGTCCGGAACGTTTTTCTTTCCAGTGGCCCGAATTTTGGTGCTCCAGAACTGATTCCAATCGTCGCTCTCCGCTTCTGCATATGCCTATCCAGTAGTGCTGCATCATTCTATTGGAGAACGTACGCGCACTCCCCTCAGGAACTGCGGATGCTGTTCTGATCCCAAAAACTGCCACACTGTTAGAGTTGTCATCATTTCAACAGACATTTTGGAGGTTAATTTCTTGGGAGAACCCTCATAAGGTCCCTAAAATCCTTCCACAGTCCACGACCGACTTCGCTTTCTTAGTGCTGATTGGATAGGCGAATGCCTCGAGTTTGTATTAACCTCATATTCTTCTTGAACCCGATTCAGTTGAGACTCAGTTGTATCCTGTTTAAACCAACTCTGTGTGCAAACGAATGTACTTTGCGATTCCCGGGGTTTATCTTCATCAAACATCTGCGTCATGTGCAGTGCGATGCCCTTTTAAACAACCATCAATATGAATTTAGGTGTCCTTTGTGACCCTTGGCGTGCACCAACATTTGCTCATCTTCCCTGGAATTCCTCAGTGAAAATGATCCACTGTGCCTGGATATTTCGAAAACTTCCATTTTAATGCGGCATGTGGGGAAATGCTCCCTCTTTTAGTCAGCCAGACTGGAAACTGTAGTAGCAGTTTTTCCCTCAGCTTAGTTCTCGGTCTGAGTCCCCAAAGCTAGCGTTCAGGTCAAAACAACCACCAAAGATGCACAAGGTATATTAACACCCAAAACGAAGTCAGGAACACTTGTACAGCGCTTCATGTATACAGTGTAAACGGTGACAACTTTCTGGAGATTCTGACGCCTTCTGGATGCGCCACTGACAACCGGCAGTCAGCCGATACCGAGTCATGACTGGCTACTGGGTCTAGACTTTCGATCAATCCGATCTCCGCTTGATGCCGGACGAGCAAGCTTCCAAAACTTTTGGCAACTCTTGTGCGGGATAGGCTTCTCGGCTGTAGCATCGCCTAACTGTGAGCAGTAAAGCGGGACCCGTGTGGAATTTTGCTTAAGAGACACCTTCCAGCAAATCGATCCTACAAGTTTGTTGAGGAAGTGCCATTTCTCAGCAACGATGCGCTCTGGCTTACACCTTTTATCTAATATCTACAAATAGACCACCTTTATTCACTTTTTATCACTTCCAGCGATCTTCCTCATCTCAGCTAGGTAAAGAATGCGTCAGTACATTGAACACAGACCTTATACCATTCACGACTTAAGCCTGTCAAACGCCGCTACGTTTAGCAGTTTTAAATCCCTCAAGTTATCCACTGGCCTTTTGACCTCGAACCTCATTTCAACCATCAGCCCTGACTCCACTCCAAAGCCTCCGAGTTTTTCTTTTCCTAATGCGCCATTTTTAATAACCGTCACCAGTCGGCGCTGGCCCTCAAAAGTCAGATTTCTATTCCACTCACTCAAATTCAGTCCTTTCTCCAAGTTGCCACCCCCCGTCTGCTATCCTCGGTACCATTCAATCACGGAATGTTGCTGTCATGTCTGAGAGGGGGTCGCTCCCACTGATTTTTAACTGCAAGACCACATTTAGAAGAAATTTGTGTACCACATTGCCCCCCCCACTCTGAAGGATCACTTTCAATCCGTTCCTTGCCGATGAGACGTAGTCATCCTTTACTTGGTCTATCGCTACTATCACAATAATGTTTCTTTCAAGCTGTCATCCTCTGTTCCATGCCATCCATTCATGCGCTCAGGGTCATTTTTTTCAAGTGAAAACCCCCGGTTGCCTCACAAAAGCCCTATTACCTTCGTTTCCCTCTGGAACAATCTCCTTCGCTTCGTCTTCCTGCGACGCTTCCTGCAACGTACCTTTACCCAAAACTCCAGCTAACACTTATCTGTCCGATCCTAACTGACCAACTTTTATGTGACCCATTGTCCTCAGTGTCTTTTAAATGTCTATTTTCGTTGTAAGCGCGTTTGCTCCATTCCTGTTGTCCTTGCAGGTACCTGACTATGGGTTATATCTTCCCTGCAATCATTTATGTGGGTGACAGGAAAGTCAACCAATAAAAAATAGGTCACAACATAGCAAATTAGCCATTCATTACATCGGTAATTTTTCCAACATGTGTAGTGGGCTTTTAAAGGTTTACCAAACTTCATTACCCATTGTATAGAACGCACGTTCGACTCATTAAATTCGTTGACATTCTTCTGGGTAGACACGTGGTATCCACCTGGTACCACGGTGGTATCCGTGGTAAGCCATTTAATGAAGCGTCTTTTCAGTAAGTGTGAGAATGTGTGTTTTAATGTTTGGCTTGGGTGCTTGCCTTCGTCTTGACAGTAGGCGTATCCAATGTGACCATTTATTTGTTAGTTTGGGTTGTTTCCCTTCGTTTTACTCTCAGATATATAAATTGGAGATGTCGTAGAAGTACGTCCATTTTTGTTAGAGACGAACTTTTGGCAACGATTTTGCCTAACGGACGTTGGTCTTGAAGAAATTATTAAGAGAGGAAATTAAAGTTTGGTATTTTTCGTTCCGTAAAAAGCGATCCTCATTCACCGAAAAAGCTCCTTTGTGGAGCATTGTGGCCTTTCTTATCGCACAAAACTAGGAAACGGGTAAAACGGAGGCTTCATTGATTGTTTTTTATCGTTAATCTTGCTTAATAACTGTCGCATCCAGTAATTTAATGTATAATCAAGTAATAACAGCGACAGATTGTAGTTCAGCACTTCACGGACCTAATAGTTCAATACATCGAAAGAATAAGTTCATTAAAGCTCTGTGCCATATGAGACAAAAGAATCGCCCTTCCATCAACTGACTAAACTATGGATGATATCTTTCCTGCAACCGAAAACCCTTCAAATTGGACCCTATTCCCAATCGGCCAAGTATGGCATATTAAAAGCTAATGTAATTATGGATAAGAAGTACATAGTCATTTCAATCCAACTTATGTTTACACCTGTTTATACCAAAGAATGATACTTTGTGTAAATTGAAGCTCAGTGATGCGGACATATGGAGTAAATTAAGACCATCTAGGTTGATATTAGTGCCACCCTATTTTATTCCCCCCTTCCACGATATGAAAACCCTTCACTCTAGTGATTTACATGTCGGAGCTATTTGAATCTAACCGTTTTCTACTCATTAGCTTCTACCTTCAGGTACGGAACACTCCGACATGAAGAAAACTACTCATTAATTTTTTTCGGAAAAAATGAAAAATGGTCAGCTTCCCATTGTATGTTTTTTAATCTTATTATAACACTTGCTGTGCCAAGAAATATACTTACTCCAATATATGGATGTTGATTATTGACAGGCCATACAATTTCATGGAGCAAAACTTAGAATAACGCAGTCTCTCACGTGTCCAATTTCCTCATCGGAAGAGTATATGAATAATATCCATCTAACGCATCTTTCATCCACTGTTTGTTCCTGTTTTTATTCTTGTTTTAATTTTTGTTCCTGGGTGTCTTTCCAAACCTTGCATACTGTTCGAGGATCGCCTCCAGAGTGAAGATCTTTCGTTGAATTAATAAATAAATTGCACGTATGCTTTGGTGTTTACTATTTCTACCGTTTACCTCACCGAACTGCTCAGTATTAAGAGGCAACAAGTCGAACACGATAGACTGACACGACTGAAAAGGCGACAGTCGAACAACCCGATGTCGAGATGCCTGGGCCGTCCCAAAGCGGCTTTGCTTTATTAATGAATTCACTGTCGTTTCATCTATGTCAGTAATAAATCACCTTTTGTATGCGAAGCTTTCCTGCTTTCCTTACTTAATTTTCCATCACAATTTAGTTTACTGACAACGACATGGCCTATTATCGGAATGACACGACCCGGGGTATGTTGTAACAACTTCTAACAAATTTTCACAAGAGTTGGACCAACGATTCGGAGATGTGATGTACGCAATTATTGGTAAGTTTTAAATGCCATTGGACTTTCAATAAGAATAACCGAGCAGAACCCTTTGAAACAATTATGCTTTGGTATTAACTGACTTTTACCCTGAAGCTTTCATGAAAAACGTTTGTAAATATAAAAACAGAGGTGCTAGGTCCAAGAAGCAAATCACTTGTTAATTTTGTGAACTTTTCTCCAGTTCCTGTTTTCTTACATTTGTGAGGTCGTTCGGGTCGATAGGGTAGTAGACGTCAAGTTCTTGTTGGTAACAAAGAAAAGTAAGGGACTATTTTGACCGTTCTCTCACTAGATTCGTGGCTAATTTTGACGCATATACCAAAGCATGCTGAAGCCACTTATCATTTAAAGGTTTTCTGGCCATCGCTCTGGGAACAATATTACCTAGTACCAACAGAAAGATCTAAAAATTGTTACTGGTTTGGGTTGCAAAGTTCCCTCGCTCATGTTAAGATCACCATCAGATTTTTTCACCTGAGTTATCGTCATGGTCTTTTGGAGGCAGCGTGTAGCAACTGTGGCAGTTCCTGGGTTAAGCCTTCCTAGCTCTCGAAAGTCGCGTCAAAATTAAATGACTTTTCATAAAAATATATTTCCCATTGTCACTTTACTGCAAGATGTTTCAACTGATGTCGGTATACCCAACTGCTGACAAGGGTGTTGCACCACATCTCAGGCAGGCCATTACTGAGAATTTATTCATTCAGCAGCTCAGTTCTGTGTACGCACTTCAATTCGGTAAGGCGCAACACTTTTTCTCCACAAGACCAAATATGTACCGATGCAAGGAGTCAAGTCAGTCGGTAAGGTAGTGGGAACGCAATCGAATAATTGCAGTATAACGTGGGTGCGAAAATATTTCTATAACCTACGAGCCTTCAACGCAACTAAAATTCTTCATAGCTTAGAGCGTATTCACAAACCCGACTATCATGTGTATACATAATTGGCCCTGGAATTCAAGTGTAGTAATAGTACATACCGGGTTCCAGAAACTGAAAAGCAACGCGGCGTGTACAACAATCTGCACCTCCGTCACCTCTTTGAGACTTGCTCCAGAAACAAAATGGCTTGCCAACTGGGACGCAACTCCGATACAAACAACGATGTACAGATAAGCCAAAGGCTTCGGTTGAGGAACATAATCATCCTCCCGTTTAGACATGTGCTCCCTGACAGTATCCCATCCCAAGTACAGTTATGAACTCCACACTTACACATAGGAAAGCGGGTAAGCAAAAAGAGGTTGCTGCTGACACCTCCCTCTTAAATATCCCTATCCTCCCCCTCATTGCTCCGTTTCTAATGGCGTCTCCGTACGCCCATTTCCCGTCGCCGCTAGCTACAGTATTTATGGTTGACTCGGTCACCATGTCCACGTACACTTGGGAATCACAATCCAAACCCTGATATTCATTCCATCTGGAAGCCTTTTACGTTCGTACTCTAAAGTAAGTCGGAAAATAATCGGCTCTTTCATGTTCGCTGGATTCGATTTCTGCTGATGTGTGCTGTTTGTATGAAGCAGTGATTCACTAACAAAGTACGGTTACCAGAGTGATCACACCACCGATTTCCACTCCCTTCTGCTTGTGAACCACTGGTGATCCAAGAGGTGCTGCTGCTGGTTCGGTTGAAGTTAGTGTTATTCTAAGCCACTGAGCTGAAGGGTCATGGGTTGGATGGCTGCTCACTAATAGTCGCCTCTTTGCAGTTCATTTGGCCAATTTTGTGGGGTTAATCCTTCAACTCGCTGTTATTTACTACCTGTTCATCACATCTGTTTGCGCCCCGACGGACTGTATATCTGACGCGCTCCGTTGCGCTGGATAAGATCTCACATATTGTTGTTACTAGGGCTATCAATACGCAAGTAAGTAGGGTTAGCGCTGCTGAGTTTCCATTCGGTAGTTGTCTTCGACTAAAATCAGGACCTACGCAAGACTACGAACTCCTCATTCAGTTTTGTGCGGACCAAAGACCGTTTCTGTGCAGTATCGACTTCCAAAGCAGACGAAACCGGTCGACAACAGATCAACCTCCAACACAGCTATAGGTATCGTGGGTTAATCGCTGAGTGTCATTTGTTCTTGAACACTTATGTGGATTCAGATTATTCGCTTGTTCGTTGCTGCTCTTCGTTGCACTTTTCAGGGGCGTCCAAGACTGGCACCATGAACGTGACCATTGGGAAGTTCTCCAGCCTTTATGTTAAACAAAGCTGTCAAATCCATCTAGTAATGTGCCTTTTAGACGAGCCGTCTCCTAATTTTGACTCTTACCGGAAGGTACTGTCTTTCATCATCATTATCATAGACAGCATGACATCGATGTTCAACAATGATGCCTCGCTGCCGTACAACAGTGATTTGTTTGAAAGTCGTATTGTGAAGAAAAGAATAAGAGTAAACATAGAAGGGACTTAGTGGGAGCTAACTAAGAACATTCCGAGGTGCCTACATCTCCAGACACTCGTTCGGGCAATCTGGATAGAATCTGACAACAAGAACGTCATTGATGTAGACTGCCAGCCAACCAAGCTCAGTGGGATCACGTAGTCCCTATTGTGGAAGGCGAATAGCTCAGACAGCACCCTAATCTTTTTCATAACCATCTGCCAGCTCCAGGGTTGGTCACAGTTCTGCTTTCACCACTCTGAAGTGAGTATAGGAAATAGTAATCTCTTCGAAAAACGGTTGTTCGGCATTTGCAAAACATGGTCTGGCCAGCGCAGATTCTGGTGCTGCAGACATTCTGTGACCCTAAAAGTAGTTGGACGCTCCGCTTGTGGAGTGTTCCAACCAGCTAGGCCTGGGCACTGGATTCAAAGCAGCAGCCTAAAATTGCTTGAAGATTGGATACGCATTCTTCCTGGTCGAGAGCAGAATACTGTTAGATGGAGTGTCAGATTTCAAGGGAAAAAAGCACCTATGCGGATCAAGAAGCTTGATGGATTCAGAAAGCTGAAGGGATGGACGATGCAAGAAAATTGTGGAACTTTCTCGAACTGTTCCAGCTGATACGCACACCGGGCGAAAGGAAGGCATAAAGATCACTGAAAACAACGGCTCACTTGTCTGTATAAAAGAACAACTCCAGAATCTTCGTTGAAGTCTTTCAAGATCAATTCAACTGGCTAACTGCGGTTTCCCAAATAGATTTCCAAACGGCAACTAAGCCCTGGATAGTGGTTTTGCAACCCGTTATGTATTCGCCGGTAAGCGAAGGCCTTTTGTCCCTCAAGCGTCACCGACCTGCCAGTCCTGATGAACTTCCATCCGCTCTGTTCAATTGATGGAAGTGAAAACATCTAACGTCTAACTTATTTGCCTCTATCCGGGAGAAAGAGACCGTCTTAAGCAACTGGTGTGTGTCGATAGTGGTTCCTACTCTCGGAAAGCGGACCTGCAATGAGTGTGACAGTCACAGGGAAATTAGCTTGACCCTCGTTATGAGTAGGCTCTTTGCGTCACTTATTCTACGTCGTCTCACGAAGGTACGTAAAGATGAGACTCAAGAATAGTAAACACGATTTCGGAAGCAAAGTTGTTATATAGGCCTTACAGATTTGGTGCTTCTTGATCTTAGGAGAGCGTTCGATTTTTGTCAGCCATTTCGGGCTTTTCAAAGCGCAGGCGCAGCAAGGTATGTCCCGGAAGTTAGTGAATATTATGCACTGATTGGTTTCTCATACTCCTGGGAGCATGAGAGTGTATGGGACCTCTACGAAAGCTTTCTAACAAGCAGGGTCATCTGAGAAGGAGGTCTAGTCAATTTTTAATCGATTTTTTTTGGGCGATGATGAGGCGAACACGGGAGATTTTTCGAAACTCCAGTGTTCAAATCTCTCTGAGAAAGAACTTCCTCTATCTGGCAGATGCATATGAAAATGTTCTCATTGTTCAAAAAAGCTTAAAATGCATTACTTGAAAAGCTGAATGCTATCATCTAGTCCTTCTGTGAATGCCTAGTACCCACAAGGTGTAAAGTCATGCTCCATGACGTACGGTCTTTTAGCATGCTTGTGAGTATTCAAGGAGTGACACTGAAAGTTGTGGAACATTATATGTATCTCGGAAACTGCATTACCTCGGAAAGTAGTGTGAAAACAAAGTCAGTGCACGAATACCGAAGGCCAGAACTGCATTTGCCGATTTGCAACACTTACGACATCAAAAAGGTATCTTAGCGGGTTTCAAAAGTGTGTGCCTCAGACTACAGGCCCTAAGTTGTACGGCTGTGAGACTTTGCCGCTTCGAGCACATTATCTGAGACATCTTCAGGCGTTTGACCACAGACACAATTTGACATGGTAAAAGAGAATGAAGGATGCCAAAACAAAGTCTGGGCGCTACTGCTGCTATTCGTCTCCAAGATAAAATCCACGTAATCCGATGAAGATGACGAGCGATATACTAGCTGACCGATATCAGTGGCGTTCATGCTGTCAGTTTCTACGAAGATTATTTTACTGATGTTGGAGATGTAGGTATATAAGTTGTTTGTTGCAGACTAGCTCAGGATCCTCCATATTTTTCTTTCCACTATGAGACTTCACCTAGGTAAATTGCTATGGTTGTACAGCAGTGAAGCGCCAGTGTTCTTACTGGTGTCAATCAATCAAGCAATCAATTATCAGCTATAAACCATGTACCACTGGCACATTGGTTCCAGCTGCTACAGTTTCCATCACGAGAAAACGGATCAGTGTGTTGATGTCAACGTTGATGATAATATTTCGAATGTATCATTCACTCCCAGTTTTTCCAACACGCCACTTACAGAACATTAGGCAAGAGCCTATGGGGCCACCCACACAGAACAGCAAATCGTAGTACTCAGATTCAACGTCAAGAAGAACGCTCTTGTTTGACGCATTAGAGTGCTTGCGTTCATACTACGGTGCACGATATACATACATACATCTTTTGTTTTCATTGTGAATAATGATCTCTGAGTCACACTTTAGGTCTCCGTTGCACTCTGCTTAAGTTTGTTTGATCTAAACAGCACCACAGCACGTATATTTCATGTTCTCAACTTTGTATGATAGTTCAGATTACTTGGCGGAAAAGTGTGGGTCTAAGAACGAAACACTTAGTCCAAAAGGTAACTTCTAGTTCAACCGCAATTAACATGGATGGGTCAATTTAACAGAAGAAGTCAAACTGGTAACATCTAAAGGAATAGTCCCTTAAATGGAGTCGTGTTCAGCAGCTTTTTTCGAGAATGGAGAGAGTTTTTTTTATGGGATGTCGCTCTTTGTAGTAAATCATTCATACTTCAGAAGTTGTATCAGAGAA
Organism: Opisthorchis viverrini; assembly: GCF_000715545.1. Taxonomy (NCBI): domain Eukaryota; kingdom Metazoa; phylum Platyhelminthes; class Trematoda; order Opisthorchiida; family Opisthorchiidae; genus Opisthorchis; species Opisthorchis viverrini. Next base: position 633,160 of record NW_008751841.1, read on the forward strand.
TCACAGTAATGTTAGGAGAAATACGCCTGTTGTATTGTTTGATGTTCCAAAACTAAGTCCAGATTTGAAAATTTAAAAATGCACTTCAGCTGACGCAGGTTTCCCTTACCATTTAGTTTCCGTTTCTCCTAATCTCAAACTGTACCGCCGTCAGGTCAGATTAAAGTTTCTGTATTCGTTTCACCAAAAATCCAGTCCGTCTTGTTATATACCCACTGTTAACATTCACGTACAACAAGAAATGACGATTACCCTAAACCCGCATAATACTTTGCTCGTGGACAGTACAGCATCATATGCATCAATTTCCGGTGGAGCTTCATTTGACCATTTTAGTAGTCGGTTTGCCTGATCGGCCTCATAACGACGGCGACTGGAACAGATAAAGTTTTGTCACCCGAAGAACTGTTGAGTGAGAGGGATGAAAAGGCACGAAAGATACGCCTTCCCTGCGAAACTGCGGCAACTGTGGCGCTTGTGCCTACCAACCGACTACAAGTGTGTTCCGCCTTAATATGTTACTGAGTCTGATGAAGACAGATCCTCAATAGCCTCGATGCGGATTATTTCCGTTGCTCGGAAACACCCAAATTGACCGGAATCCATCCCAAAACCTTACTTGTTAAATGGTTTGGATGGACAACACGGCAGCCCCAATGCCTGTTCTAGCATGTATCGGAAAATGGATATAGAGGATACACACATCTGCCCCCAACGTAATCCCAGTAGACATCAAGTAATAGAACTGAGCTGCGTTGTTGATAAAACCTGCTGCCCTTCCTGGGTTGCTACGCGAAATTTGCAGAATAACGCTATGGACTTTGACTTTGTGCAATCTGATATAACCGAGCGAAATAAGTTTCAGAGAACTTTGATTACTTCTTTCTCTAGATATGCGACAACCTAGCGAACTAACCGGAGCCCGCTTGCGACAGGATATCATAATATGGTTTTGGCTAAGATAGGAGTGCACACCATCATTTTATGCTTATATTCATGAAACGACAGGTTATTAGGGGTTTGGGACTTTGTCATCATAAGCGTGAATCAGAGTCTAGCCTAGTCGGCCAATTTGGGAGTAGGCTTTTCTTGAGATGTACGAAAAGAGACGACAAGGTCAACAAGTAGATCCGTGAAGTGACTTGACTACAACTGTTTAATAAGCAGCCTTGCAACGAAAGGTCAACTAAGAGAAATTCACCCCCATCGTTTGCAAACCATCCTTATCAGTCAAAGCCATGTGAACACAGCGGATCTGATCGTCAGTGAAGAAGTGGAGGAACTTGCCCGAAACTAGACCAATACAAAAGCAATCGAAACCGTTTTTTTATGTGTGAACGTTCAGGCTCATTTGGTATCTAAAAGTAGTTCAGAGCACAAACCAATACAAACAGGGTCCATAAATTTCACAAATGCCATGGATTTAAACAGATGTGTATGGAACCATTTTCGGGTTGTCCCAGATATTTGTAGGTGAAACCACCAATTATGTTGAGAACCACCCTTATATGTAACACCATCGCTGTTATGTAACCTAAGGGGCATGTATCACACGAGTAAGCATTTCAACCAAGGAACTGCAAGGGAGATTTGGTGAAAGGGCATTCATATATTAATACGAACACCTATGCATTGTACTTACAGTACCAGTTGAAAAGAGTTTCATCCAAACATACTTTCGAAATGAAAGTATGCTCTCTAACCCTGACGGTTGAATAAGTTAGACAAGACGACGTAAATGGGTAGAGATAGGTCATATTCATACATAGTGTGAACGACAGAGTGAGAGTCAGCACAAATATCACCCACCGAAATGACCATACAATAAGGAACACGAGCCCTAAAACAAAGTCACTATCAATCTGAACATCAGGCAACACATCCATATCAAGTTGACTAATCAATAATGCTCTTGAAAATGTAAAGTTATCTTCGCCTTGGGGAACTTGATGGGACACCAGATCAAAGAACAGCCTCACCCATCCTTGCTTACTACTAGGAAAATCAGCATTTTTGATCAAGGAATTTCGTAACCAGTTGAGTTATTTCTACCAGTTCTATCTTCTCATACGACAGACAAAAGTAGGTGGAAGGAGACCACAGCGCATACCTTTTCGGAAATTTTGTCTTCCACTCCCCTCATAAGTGTCGTCCGAGAAGATTACGTAGCTGCACTTTGGCCCCTAAACCGTAGATGCAACCTTTCAAATACTAAATAATGTCATCAAAATCAAAGTAAAACTTACCTGGCTCCACTCTTGAGACCAAAAATGTAATGAATGTGAGTGGTGAAGGAAGAAATCAAAGCCAAAGGGATCCATTGTGCTTTCTTCGGTAGCAGATTGGAATTACTGTGAAAAAAGCTCCATGTACTAATTAGCTATTTAAAAGTAGCTGCTATCGATACCCGTTGTTAGTAGCCTAAGCTTTCTCATTCCTTGCTTCATGCCTAGTCAGATTCTGAAACGGCAATCATGCACAGACTGCAAGACAGGATACTGGAACACGCGGGAGAATTATTACGAGCACACCAGTTTGCCGCTGAAATCGACTGGTGAGTCTTCAGGTTTGTAGTTTGTTCTGCGTGTCAAGCTGTTTTTTTAAGTCAGAGTCGTTTCAGTTAACGTTTTGTCGTTTGTTTTACTGGCCACTATTTATAAGCATTATTTTGTTTGTCATAAGATAAGTGGATGCTATTAGAGCCCGCGTACCAGTTGAGTTAGTTGCGCAAATTCAGCAGCACTGTTTTTCTTAACATATCAAACATGGCTACTGGACTCAGAACTGAGGTATGGTGTGTGGTATCCACATGACCACTAGGTTGCATCAGTTCATCATTGATTCAGTGAGGTGATAATCTACTTCGTTTCAATAAATCCATAACGGTGACAAGATTGGTTCACTGACGATTTCCGTTCGACTGATTTCATTTCATTGATGGCGAAAGTCTTTTGGAATGATGATAGTTACATTGATACTCAAGTCTCCTTGACCTTCGAACTAGTCGTCAAACGGCTTTTATTCTGAATGGCCAAGTAGGATCAAGTAGATCTCTGCCCGCCAACGTTAATCCTTAGTTTTGTTTGCGATGCGACGTCAGTGATAGCCTGAGTTGATTTATCTGGATTCTAAATTCTCTGTGTTAAATATAATGCATGTGGTTACCACCAACTGGTGAATTCGTACAAGGTGGAACGCGTTCATGCAACAAATGATATTGAAGTACTCCCTGTACACAAGGAAAATTCACTGCTATCAAAGAAGACAGGGCATACCTTGTTCAATGGTGAACGTGTTTCATGAGGTGTAAGTTACTGGAATCTCAGTCAATTGGAATCAACTGGAATCTCGCTGCTTTGAAAGGATATGCCTTCCGGAGTTGAAATTTTTTCAAGGAATTTCTTCCTGTACGATCAAGTAGATAGAGACGTCTTTCATCAGAGAAGCGAGGAAGTGCTGTATGCTCTTCTTTGTTGCTCACAATACCTAGTGATGGACACAGTAGCCTAGAGCTAACTTATACCTCAGTGTAATCGGAATTCAGCCTCTCCCCCTTCATAAATGTATCCAGATACCAGCTTGCACGAACTGAGTATCCAAGGGTCTCACCCAAATAACAATCAGGTGAGGTGGAGTGCGATCGCGGAATGGTAAAGCTGTAGCCTCCCTGAGTGGAAAATAATGACAGCTAACCATTCGTAGTAAAATGGACGTTTGCCTCTAAGGGTTCGTGGGAGCACTGCTGACGATCTCCGATAGGGAGTCACCTTCTATAAACTGCCTTTATACTTATTGGCACTTACTTAACTTGCAGACTGTAATTTAAGCTGGAACCGGAAAATACACTTCAGTATTTTCAATTTAAAAGAACATTCCACAATAAAGTATGAAATGCATCGTTGGTTCATTCCTGTGTTGAAGAGAGCTGGCGCTTGTAATCAGTGGAGG
>NW_008751841.1:637359-651306 GCF_000715545.1 Opisthorchis viverrini
GTGCATGCATTCGCGCTGGCAGCTAGTTCGATGAATGGTGTGCGCCCGAAACTGGTGGACAGTGGTGTTATCTGTATCAAGAACGGATGGCACCCCATCCAAGCGTTGGTCTCCAACAATACTATACGCAACTCGTTCTACTCGGGAAATGAAACCGGACGGACCACGATGGTGTCTGGACCGAATGCCAGTGGGAAAAGTGTGTACATTAAGCAGGTTAGTGTTTATTTCTCATCCATTCGTCACTCATTGACAAGCTGTAATACTTTTGAAAACATGAAGTGTGTATGCCTTGAATCGGTCAGCGGTGACACCCCCAGACGTCTTAGGTTCTTACATTTCACCACTTTACTGCAACAAAAGATCACGCAACACACCGGTGACAAAAGGCTGTTGTGACGTGATAACTATCCACCTAAATGAAACCACCGGTATCAATACCAGACCTGTTCCGACGCTCGCCCAACTGAGAAGATCGATTAGTCGATAAAGTACCTCGAAAGGTCTTCATACGACGCAGACTGACACTGTCGAGTCGAGTTGGTTGCCAACATTTAACTTTCCATCCCTCAATGTCCATGTTACTCGCACTGCTCTAGTAGTCCATTGACCGAAACACTACCGTGTACATCGACACAGCACGCGTGCCGTCTTGTCATCACATGTGTACATTAACTCATGCTGTCACCAGAACTAAAGCGTGATGAATTTATGAACCACGGCAACATAGCAACACAAAGAAGTTGACACTGAATATGTTTTGACCACAAGTGCGAATCACCTTGTCCTCTTGGTTACTTGTGCTCTGCTACGGACCAAGCTGAATCACTGTAAGCCACTCACATGGCTAGCCCCTAGATACAGTGGTGAGCGGATCCCCGCGCATGTTACGTCACACCAACCTCGGTTAAACAGCTGAGTGCTTTTCGGTATGCCCCTCGGCAAATCCGAATATCTTTTCCAGTGTTACCCGTTCTGGCTGAAGATTGGAACCTCACTTTCTTACCTCACTGTTGTATTATGCGGATAGCTATGGTAAATACGTCTGGTTCATAACATGCGATGAGGTTGAGCAGTAGCGTTGACAATTCTGATACAAAATGGAACATGCCAGATACACGTGACTTGTAATAATGAGATTTTTTGGATATCTGACATCAACCATTAATTCTCTGGTTCATTTTGGATCACCACGTCCTAAACCGGAGAAATCAGATGTTCTGGAGATGTTAAACTCTAAAAATGCACGCAGTGCACGTTAATGTTCATTAGCCTCACGGCTGCAAAAGTGAATAATCAGTCTGAAAAAGTAGGACAAAAATTTTCTTGAGGTACATTTACCCAGTAGGTTACCAAATCCAGATAACATTCAGTAATTTTTCTGTTGCAGATCGGTATTACCGTGTACCTGAGTCAGATTGGGAGTTTCGTTCCTGCGGAGGAAGCGACAATCGGACCAATGGACGCAATATACGCTATCACGTGCACTGAAACACTCGCCGCCCTCGATCGTTCCTCTGATTCTCTAAGTCTCAACTTGGTCTTAGTTGCTCTCAGGTTTTCAACAGAAAGGTCTCTAATTCTCTTGGATGAATTTGCTCACTCTATCGGAAAGGCAAGCGTTTGTGTAGTACAAAAGCAGCGAGCTAGCTTACAATAGCTGTATGTTGTCATAAATAGCACAAAATGTGATACCTGTATGGTATCACGGGCGATAGGATTCTTTGTGCAATGAATATTTGTATTCGATTATTTTGCACACTGTAGTGTCAATTTATCAGAACCAAGTAAACAGTGTCGTTTATACGAAATTATACAAACTACGTAAATAGAACACTTATTCGACACTGAGAGGAATACTGGTTCAATAGTAATACAACCATATCACATTTGTGAGCACTGCATTCATTCGCAAGCATTGTGAGCATGACTCTAAAAAAACAAACGGTCTTTTAATCCACAGAGCGATATTCATAGTCACTCACTAAGTGGGCCACCGACCCACTACATTCACCTTCCCGGTTAGACTCTACTTTACGGTGCCATGCGAGACTGAGCAACTGCTTCTCAATACACCCGTAACCAATGAGCGACAGCTGGTCTTGTTTTGAATTTGAGTATTCGCATGCAAATGAGCGCTTGTCAAAACGAATAAATGTTCGGGTGTGTGCGCTCATCACCATATGCACGACCACTCCAACGTCTGGGGGCATATCACTATAGGTCACATTTTTCTCCGCAACTAAGGTGCTGGAGAAGTGGTGCTATGACCCATCATGTTGTGCGGACATACAGCTGTGAATTTTGTGCGCACCGAGAACGGATGATAAGGGGTCCGATTTCCGCTCTGAATTTATTCCTAGAGAGCACATCTTAAGTGTCATAGAATAAAGGGGACATTGGAAAGATGGCTCGAGCGCATAAAACAGCATTAAGCAGAGCAAATTTAGATTACTGACACTGTTCCAGTACTCTTAAATTGAGGAGTACTAAGCCGTTCAGTCGTTTTCACATAAGGGGTTCTCATCTATGGAAATTGGGAAAACCTGGAAGTGAAAAAGTCTTCATTTATGGATGATCTTTGTACGGAACCCCTTATGCAGGCTACCTGAAAGACTGTTTGGTTCGCAGAAGTGTCCTCCACGTAAAATACTCACGACAAGAGACCAGTAGGTGGGGTGCAAGCTGGGACATCAGGATTATTCAGGTCACTGTTCGTTCATGAATTATGACAAAACAAATAATCCATGTTCCAGTTAACCCATTTGTATGCAGATAAATCACTGCTCTGAGTCAATATGGATCAGAATTATCTGTGAAGTAATACTAGTCCCAAGGTGATACTAGGTAGTCTCGGAACTCAAAAACTTGGAAACGCTTATTGGAAGCTGCGAAAGCATATTGAGGAAGAGGAACCCGGATACCCGATATAAGTGGCTGTCAACAAACTGAGCTTATCTGCAAGCACACTAGCAGGCTGCATACTGTGATGGCTTTAAAAAATGGTCAACTGATCAAACACGACAATACGAATGATAATCCTCATTCCATCACAGATAATGGTTAGGAACTGCATGTCAAATGGGGCATGGAGATGGATCAAAATTCGGTTGCAAACATGATCACAACCGGACAGACTACCCCTAGTTGTGTGTGGCAGAAAACCGAATCCGTGAATCAAATGACACGTGTGAACCTGAACCCTTCATCAGCCTGCTCTGGAGCAGTACCCACTAGTGATTTACGATAGATATTTAGGCAAATAAGGTCTCCGTTCGCAGAAGCTTTTGACCGAACACTAGCCTAACAAATTCACGAACAGGTTCCAAAATAGTTAATTGTAGGTTAGCCTGGTTACACACCAAGTAAGAGGAGAATAAGCATCAGTGGTGGGACCTAACAGGGAGGGGGTTCGAACGGTTGAGTGCGAAAAATGAGGTCGTTGAAAATCAGTCCATATGTCTTAAGTGCAAGTATTATAAAAGCGGCGCCCCAGATGGGGGAAAAGGAAACTCCTGTGCTGCAGAGCAGCTGAACGGTTGCTTCGAGAGGGAATTGTATGGGGAATAAAATGCAATGAATGCACTCATATCTATGCAGAAAAACGAGTTGAATCTCATACCAGAATAGGTCACAAGGTAAGGACAGGCAGACTATTTGGGAACATGAATATCTAGCGCTAGTAAAGGGCAGCACTGGCGTAACATGCACCTGATGTCTGAACAAGAAGTAGCCTCAAAAACTCGTTTTACCCTAGTTAATAGAAAAAAACAAAGAAAGTAGATATATTGGGCAGAGGAAAACTCGCATACAGCAGTGTAATCACCCAACAGTAAATTTAGTTAAGCTGTAAACAATTGCGGTCCAACTGGTCACACGCTTCACTAGCTTTTCAATCCAAGTGAGTAAACCTTACAATGATGGAAACCTTCATTTTCCATTTCGTTCCAGACTGAAGCATCAGCGCTAACAACAGCAATAATCGAGCACTTGTTGAAATCGAGCAATCCCCATGTGGTGGCTACTACGCACGACTACGATATGTTGAACCTCTTGAAACATCAGGCTGACATTAAATTCACGGTAAGTGGAAAGTGTCGAATAGATTTCATTATATGACTCAGGGGCGAGAAGGCTCAGCGGTTAGAGTGAGAATTTGCTGACCGGAAGGTCCGTGATTCGAACGCCACTTATCTTTTTCGACTTCTGTTCAGGCTTGGGCAACCTGGCAGTATCCCAACCCTCGTGCTTCCCTCGGGCAGCATGGCAGCTAGGTACCGAGAGGGTGTTACAGTTGAACGATTATCTTTTATTATTCCTTTTTTGGAATAGTACACATGCTCCCAAGCAGTCAGAAAGAATATGCAGCGTCTAGTTTGTTGGAGATCGAATGCTTCTTAAGCTTACAAGTGGTAAAACTCGACCACAAACCTTCCCTATGGCGCAGGCTGTAGGAGACGAAGAGATTTAGCACCAGCGACTCCCTTCAGCCGTCTTTATGCCCATGGATCAGATGATTCCATCTTATTCGCAGAGGCAATTTTTCCCAATGGTTTACTGAGTCCGAATTTCTGTTCGAGGTCTCGGTGACAAAGAACACTAACTAGTTGAGTGTTTCAAAGTTTGCATGATGAGATTGGTCTATTCCGAAACACGGTGATCTAAAGAACGAGAATATTATGAATTCAATTGACTTGATAAGGCAATAGTAAGCAGAACCACAAACTCTAGATTTTGAAGCTAGAAACATGCCTCAGTATAGTGCAACTTGATTAGCTTCATACGGAGTTCGAAATAGTTCAGCAGATGAGATGCGAACGTACTGGTCAGAATGTCCATAGTTCGAAACCGAAAACTGCATATCGATAGCTCCTGCCTAGCTTGGCAATCTGACAGTACATCGGCTCTCGTGTCCCCCTCGGGTGGCATGAAAGCAGCAAAACGGTGTTACAGCTGAACGAGTAATAGTAATAATGGTAGTGATGTTTACGATATTCAGTTGAGTCTCTCGTGCAAACCAGATTGGTTTGCTAATGAGTGTATTTCCCGCAGACTCATACCATTCTCCTCACTACCCGAGGCACAAATGATGGGAGTGGAGTCCGGTGAAAAGGCCGACCCGGATCATCTGCCCTGAACTCGACCACAGTACTCCCGTATCCTGGTAGCACTGTATATGAGCTTTGAGTTTTGGCTTGAAACATTCTGCTGACAAGGTAGAAATAACGTTTCACTCGCGAACTACTCAAATCCATAGTTGCATTGACTTGGCAACGGAAACTTCTTGGCTGTAACAGCCTGATATTTTGTCCCCTTATTGGGCTATCACAGGTCACAGTGAGGAAGTTCATGACACCTGATTGAAACTCCTTTCCGGATAAAACAAGTCTATACGAGGGCTCCACGGCAACCTCAGGAGTCCAAAGAAAAGAGGCTTAGCTCCCTTAGAATTTGAAACGGTGTCCAGAAAACGGTCAATTTATTATGTTCGGCGGCGTCGTACGACGGAGGCCATTACTTTCATAGAGATGATCATCTGCAGAAGTGGCCGCTACCGATTTGATTAGGCACAACCACTGTCCCTGGATCGATATACGCCCTCGGACCCAAATGGCAACACAGAGAGCTTTAAGACGTTTAGGCTTCCAAATCTGCAATGGATTAGAAAGCATCCAGTGAGAACTGGACTGCGTGAGCAGATTCTTCCTACATAACCTCCATTCCGGGCTTTGCCACATTCAAGAAACGAAGCAGATCGTTGAGCTAAATTTGGGAAAGTTAGGAACTCGAAAATGAGTACTGAGGACACCAACTGCATCCTATCAGAGGTGCAAGCAACGTGTTGTTGACACTATCGAGAAGCTGGTGGCCAATGATGTATTTGGAGAAAGTCACGGAATCTCACTTTTAGCATCCTCGCAGGCCTCGTCCTCTGGTAACCTCAGAAAACTGAGGCGGATCAGCAAAATTACTTTATCCACCGATGGATCACTATGTTCGTCGGTTACAGGCCAGATCAGTGCTGCCAGCAAAACCACAACCGCAGTCACTGCAGATTCAGCTTGTCTGTCTCCATACTCAGCCGTTTCCATGATACTTTTGAGTATTGCAAGTTTGGGCTCTGACTAGAAGCTGACGATCACTATTATTCCAATCTCTAGTGCCCTCTTTTGTATTCAGGTGTCGAAGGTTTGGGCACTCGAATTCCATTTCCCACTATTCAAGCGGCAACATGGAAGCTGCTTTAGGATAGTGTTCCCTTAATTCGGCAAACATGTCCCAGCCGATGTAGACGGTTAATCGTTGCCTCCATGTCTGGAACTTGTTCAATCCAGAGAACACCAAGTGTATGCTCCAGGCAACGAAAACTACTTAAGTGCCACACGTTGCATACGTTGCGATGGTGAATCGCCAGCATCTTAATGTCATACAAGAGACCAAATAGAACCACTGTTTAACGGACGTACAGTTTGGTCTCGGTTCGCATGCGGCACTCAGTGATATAGCCTGGGCTAAAACTGACGACACATACGCCAGTGTCATCAGGCCGCAACTTCCCCGGCCAAGAAGAGTTGCTTGTAAATACCTTCATGCTGTTCTGACAAATCACACACTGGATGCCTAAACGTTCAGTCCTGTCCGAATTCAGCGTGAAAAATGAAACTTGTCTGTAGCGTCAGCCACATCCTAGTCAAGAGTGAGCGGGAGCCGTAGCATACAGGTCGATCAGCTACCTGGACATCAGACTCCCCCCTATCCTGCAAAGGTGAGTGAGTAACTCTAAAATGCGGTGGCAAGTCAATAAACCTCAGGTGAACTGATTTACTGGTATGTATAGTTGACGGCCGCACATCGATACGTGTTCAAAATCACTCCACGTTTCATTGTCAGTTGATTAAATCGCTCATTTTCTATTGAGGTGAATCGGAAACAGAAAACGTCCCGGTATTTTTGACATTACAGACTATGAAGACACGTTGGAACCGAGGAAAACTGATTTACTTATACGAAGCTATTGAGGGAATAACTGAAAGCAGCAGAGCCATTGAAGTAGCCTGCGCCGCTGGAATTCCAACCCAAGTTACCAGGCGGGCGAGAGAGGTAAATTGATCACATTAAAATAATGTTCACAGCTCTTCTGCGGTGGGAACAGGTGCCGGAACGATAGCAATACACCGGCACAAACAAGGTTAGCAACATTGTGACTACAAGCATCCTTGACAGGTTATTGAACGTGATGGACGAAATCGACAAGTTGGGGACTGAGCAGGTTACCCGTCGTATGCTAGCATTTTTGCAATCTACGGAAAATATTTTGGAATAAAAGGTCCTCTGTATCTTCCGAATTCTCAGCTAAAACTACCAAATCGGTAACAAACTAGAAACAAGATGCTCTGAAATAAGATACTACTGGACGTTTCACGAGTTCCCGAGTAAATACATTTCGCCACGTGTATAAGAACCACGCATAAACATTTAAATGATCAACTGGAGATGACAAAACTAATCTAATATCCAAAAAAGGTATGAGTTTCTTTTTCTAGCCACTCTAGAATTACGGATGCAGCATTTATACAGACACGACTATCGCATGAATGTGCTGCTCTCCTGGCCGAAGCGTCTTTGAAACCGAATAGTCACTCCGTTGTTTACCAAACAACAATTCTAACCACCATGTTACTGTTTTGCGCAGTAATCATGCTCAAGTATGAACGGGTTAACCTACAAACAGAAGAACAATGAAAGTCCATCATGTTACACAATGTCCTTATTGACCCCCTTTTTAACGTTGTTTGTTCATGTACAATCTTGACCAACAACAGCGGTATTTGTAACCTAGCTGATTTATGCCCCTTACTTAAGACAACCCAACACATCCCACTACAACAACAGCACTCTTGCCTCTAATATAATTCAACCGGTACAACGATTCCGTGGGCAGTTATTTGAGTACATCTGTTGGCGTATGGGGGAATGAGCTGTCATTGGTAGGATTGGTTTCGGTCATTGAACACAAACTATTGTGCACCATGTAAATCGACAAACGCCGTTCCCCCGAAGCGGAGTCTCATAATGACTCACCGGCTCATTCATGCGAACTGACGTCCCGGATTCAACGATAAGCCCAAGTTGAGGTATTAAAATCTGCATTAATAGATGGCAGAAGGCAACCTTTTCTGAGAGCTGAAATTTCATTCCAGCACAGAGGCATTGACTTTTGTGCATACCTTTTGTAGTTTCGTTCAAAGACAACATTACCTAAGAGTGGCCGCCGCAGTCTGTCCGCTTCGCGAACTGCTCCTATATACACACCGCACTGTTCGTGCAGACAGGTACCCATACGGGTCAGGTAACGTCACTTTTGAAGCTGCGCTTCATGAATCCTGTCTTGGTGCTCCGCACACCACTCAATCAATGATTTTTAAACTCATATGTATGCAAAAACTGGCTCCCAAAGCTGTAGATGGATTAACCGCCAAGCCACAGCGGACTAAGGCCCAAACAGGATGAAATCGGGTGTCTGTCTGCGGTTTTATGCTACTTTCAATGCAATTTATGTCTGAGGACTTAAACTGCTCCGAAGAACACGTAAACTGAGTAGAGCTTCCAGACTACCAAAAAGGCGATAAAAAATGTGACGGTCATCATTGAATCCACTTTACTAATATTATTTGCTTCCTTCTAAACGCAAGCTTTCCCCCTCAAACGGAGGGAAATTCAAGGAAACAAACCAAAGTTTTTGTCCACTAGGAGGCTGCGTTGACCAACCATACGCTAGACCGTTGGAAGCGATTTCGACCGCTCACGACGGTGCGCCTCGAGGCGCATTGGATTCGGTTAATCGCCGACCACCGTGGACGACTCTCCCAGTCAAACCTATTCTCCCATAGCCCGTAAACCTTTAGCATTGTTTACTAATCAAAGAAAGCTCGCATCATTATCCCGTGTACAAGGCATTTTTGAACATCGTAGCAAACTAGTCAACTGAACCGCGGGACCTTGCACGGAGCCGATGACTCAACAGTCTGACCTACTTGTCTGTAGGGAGCCAGCCTGGCCCGAGGGTGTAGGAAGTAGAGCATTACCGTCTCACTACTGATGCGGCTGCGCACAGCAGATGACACCATCCGAAACCAGCCACGCTTCTGAGGCATCGGTGGTCGAAAACCTGAAGACGCATCATCTGTCCGCAGAGGCCATTTCTCCCACCCATACAACAACATAGCCCTTACTGTAGCCTGGTACACACGACCCGTAAGATCCAGTGAGAAGCCTCTTTGATGCCACAATTGACGGAAATTAGCAAATGTGATTCGAGCCTCTGACGTTCTTGCACTGACTTCATCAGATACACTTTCGTCGAAGGTAATACGACTCCCGAAGTATATAAAGTTTCCCATAATCTCCATTGACTCTTCTCAAATACTATTCTGCATACGGAGCATACTGCTCCCACCGGCATGACACTGAATTTTTGCTTTACCTATGACGCCCGAGTTAATAGCTACCAACTGCCGTAATTCGCATCATCGTGCGTCCTATTTCACCCTAACTAGCCACAAGGTTGACCTCACGGTGCCTGGTTGTCAGTGCGTAGTACATCTCGTTTGCGTTCTATGGAGTCCACGCATCTCTTCCTCCCTTACTCATTCGACAGAGCCTGTCACTAACACTTGCTATGTTAATCAATGGAATCAAAACAGGCTAAAGGGGGCTATTTTTAGACACTACTTTGTGTGAAATGGCAGGTTGCACTGTCAATCTCGCTGACCCAACGCGGCAGGCCAATTCAGAAACTAGTGAGGTATTCTTAGCCCTTTGCAACTCAGTGCAACTTCAGCGTTCTCCTATGCTGTAGAGGCGGGTCTGAGTTCGCCGCACTATACCAAGAGTATCATCATTTAGGGGTTATCGATGCTGCTCATTTTATTCCTAATTCCCGAAACAAGTAAAATCCTCACAAACAGGAGTTTCTGGTGACTACCGGGTCGAGTGGCTTGTATGTGGAAGTTGAGTGTCGGTGCTATTCGGATATCAAAATGTGACCGACACATCTGCCGAAACATCCGACCCAACTATGATAATCCGTGAAGTGGATACCACTCCTCCGAGGAGTGTCCCGTACACTGAGAATTTATACCGCAACCTGCACCAATTTACACTGTCATCTTCCCATTACGGCTACTAAACAACCCCTGAACAGAGTTGTCATCTGAGCACATTGTAAATGCTGGAATGTGCGGGGGATATGCCAAAGCATCTTGGAATTTATAACTGCCCAACACAAGGAATAGCATTTTTCACTGTTCATATTTATGCTTGAATGCGGGATATCCGTATGTGCGCGCCGCTTTGAATTAGCTGCAAAGCAGTTCCTTATTAACTACAGGTTCTGAGTGGCTCCCAACTGAGACAACCGTCTGGGTGAGTGCCCTGCGCCCCGCGGACGCGCATGGTAAACTAGTTATCTCACTAGAAATAAAAAAACAAGACTGACAGACCGGTCAATATGCAGATTTTCATTTCATTCTCTTCTACTCCACCCTCATCCGACTGATCAGTCAGAACATTTACTATCGTGGAAAGAGCGAGTTACATCAACACAACAATTAACAAAGGGACTGACATGAAGAAATTAGTGGTCGATATTTTAAAATCCATACTCGACCGCTTATGGCAATGTGACCTTCGTCATGCTTTGTGGAGCTGACAAAAGACGTTTATGCAAACAAGAGCATCTCTCCATCTAGTTTACTTTTAAAATTCAAAGTGAAACGCCTTCAACCTCTTGGACTTTAAATTAGTTAGACTATCCACAGGTTCAATTCGGAGATCAGCTGACAGAAATCCCACGCCGACGAAACGGTACACAAACACTCATAGTCATGTGCCATTGAGGAAGAAGTGAACGCTGATTTACACTTCAACAAACCGAGCAGGACGAATTTATTCCGTGGGACTCTTAGCTGAAGCACATAGCTAACGTGTTCAAAAGCAAGGGTTATTCAGAGAGATCTATAGTGGAACATACATATCTGAAAGCCATCTCAAACTATATGTCAAAACCCTGCCACCCTGCTTGGTTCTAACAAATAAAGGGGACCTGTTCGCAAACAGTTGATCATCGCTTGTTTCATGCTTACAATTCACGCTTCAGGGTGCAACTCTGAAATCTTGTTTTACAGACTAGCCTTTGCCAAGCCTAAACTTAGGGGGCAAGTTACCAGTACTCACTTACAACGTTTGCGTATTGTCTTCTCTGCTGTTCAGCGGGATACATTGGGTGCATGACATGGCCATTGGTTAAGAGAATTCGTATCTCTCCTGCCGGGACACCACAAGGCTCAGCGCAACCAAACTTTCATTTGTGTCACGCATAAGTGGCACCATTCATATGATCACGGGTCGCATCACGTGATCTACCAACCACGAGACAGACTGCCAGTATCAATCCAATAGTGTCGCTTGACGGCACCCGAAGCTATTGCTATCTTCGTATGATAACTTGGAGAGGGTTACTCGCCATAAAACCGAGAAGACTGATTCAATTTTGACACTGATTGGGGGCATCCTAACCGTCAACAAAAAACGCTGTTTTTGTATCCGTTTAACCACCAAACAGGTGAAAAGAAGGCCTTCGCCGCGGAGTTATTTATTAGAAAACGCCAACTGACCAGTTACAGACTATTGGACAGGGAAGCAAAACTCTCATATGCATCTTGTTTACAAAAACTGAACATCCACCTTCTACCAAACGTGTCTTCCTGAACTTTCCTGGAGATTCATTGACTCGCTCAAATCCAAGCAAATGCTACAAGGCGACTCCATAAATTCCGCAACAGATCTCACTTTTCAAGGGGCGCAAGGCGGATTTACGACAAAACATGCTATTCGCATGCCTCCGCCACCAGTAGTACCATCGTTACACAGGTAGATAATCTCCTAACCTTTTTCCCAGTTGTTTCGTCGTACGACAAAAAATATCCGACTGATCACGAAAACTGGAACCGATCAGTGCATACACCTGCGATCATGGGAAGCAAGTTTCCTTTGAAACGTTGAAAACCGTCCTTTGGTTGATGAATGCGACACTTGGCTCAACCGGATCGAATGTGTTGCGAGGGATAGTGGGTAAGGAATACGTCAATACCTCACCTGTCGTTTATGAATAGAAGGTAAATCAATAGTTATCTGAAACAACTAGTGGGTGCCTGTTTTTGTTCTCAGCCGCATATTTTCTAGAAATCTATTAGGACAGCCGTTTTCGTGCTGCACATCTCGTACTGTCTATAATCATCCCATAAAATATAATTTCTTCGCTGAGTCAAGCCTTTGGGTAAATTTCGTAAAAAGTGGAGATAGTGACCCGCCGTCAGGGTAGTTCGAGACAGTGACTCATTCTTGTTGAGTGTTAGTAAGGCATCCGGGAATGGGATTATACTCGGTTGTTCCAGGTCATATAGGGACATATATATAATACGGAGTTTTCCTAAAATCCCACGCTCTACGTGGTCATACGCACATCTGGTGGTGGAGGGTCGAGTGGTGCGTCCGTAGTTGATCCACCAGTCAGCATAAATCGCAGTTAAACATGAGTTCCAAGTTCTTGTTACACTGCAGCAACAATTCTTCCGGAAAGTAACGAAGCTATAATTCCTGATTTTGTCCAAACACAAAGCACATGGTTTCAACTGAAGGCACGCTGGTGAACAGAGAACATGCATCCATGGAATAAACATTTTGTGAAACGTTTTGGTCCTTGATTAGTCTAACATAACGAAAAGTCTCACGTAGACTATTCTGGGTAGCTCCGCGCGTATAGGTTCCAGCAGCGTAACTACTCACACATGGCCCAAATCGGGCGTATTGGATGCCAGGGTTTACGAATCTTAGGTTAACCAAACAGCTCATTGCAATTTGTGCCTGGAGAATTAAGACTGTACTGGAGTTAAAATTTCAAACTTTTAGTGCTCTTCCAGTGCCCAAATACCCATCCTGTGAAACAGTAATAAACGAGGAAAAGTGCTATGAAAGATGCATTCTTTATCGCCCAAGTGACGCGGGTTGGGCCATGTTCGAAATTCAGCATCCGGCACAAGCACCGCATATGCAATAACTCTGAATAAATCAGCAGGCTCCGTTATATTCCTCAAGACTAACCTAGTACATGGCACTAGATTACCTAATGGTGGCGTTATTCAGCCTTACTATACTTATCGAATGGCTCATTTACTCCTCAGTTATGTCCATCTTGGTACCGGCGATGTCTCCCTGAAAATAATTCCCATCTTGCTCACAGTCGGGTTTGATTATTACAAAGAATTTACCGTCGTTCAATGTTCGAAAGGCATCTCTATCTTTCTTTTCAAGTGTTCCACTAAGTAAACGCCGCTGTAAATGATCTAAACTGCTCTAATATCGCATCTATTATACGCCGTAAATCCTTGGTCTGCGACATAAGATTCTCAAACTCTAACTAAACAGTCTTGTGATAGAATCCCATTCTCAAAGACAGAAACTCAAAATGCCAGACTGAACTATGGGTCAGATACATTATGTACCTATCTTGTTGGAACAGCTGGAAGAAACCTTTTCTGTAGTTAACCACCAAGTCGTGAGTCCCGATTAGTCTATCAGTATTGTGAGAGGTTCCGAAATTTAATATGGACTGCATCCTGTACGATCTTCGGTTTTCCATCATGAATTAGCCTCACTTAAAAGACATTTCCCAAATATCGCATTAAGAACAACGTAGATGTAGAGGAACAGAAAATTAGCCCGATACTTGAAACTTTCATTTACGAAGTCGCCGCTGAAGGAGTTAGTCAACAGGTAACAATGTGACATTGTTCCTTTAATATCCTGTCTACGTGTGAGTCAGGAGCTACAGCTGCTACCTTGACGTGGTGGTCGGGCTTCAGTGCTGCAATGATCCCGCAGGCTACA